>NC_041385.1:115978274-115997248 GCF_002162155.2 Triticum dicoccoides | reverse complement strand
GGCGGCGGTGGACCAGCGGTGGGGAGTGTTTTCGGGGCAGGCGGGGCAGCGCACTACCGGCCGCGGGCGGCGGGGGGCTGCTGTTTGGCCGGTGGTGGCTGGCCGCTCAGGGGGGAGGAGGTTGAAGATGAACCGCAGGCCCTTGATTTCATATCGAACGGCTGCAAAATCGACTGACCAGAGATGAAAAAGTCAGTTGACCAATGTGTAGCCTCACCTTGCTAGTGTGTTCAGTTTCGATAGCAAAATTTAGTTTCGACAGCAAAATTTAGTTTCAACAGTTAAGTTTAGTTTCGACAGTTCAGTTCAGCTTCGACAGTTAAGTTTAGTTTCGATAGTTAAGTTCAGAGATGAGCGGCTGATGTATTTTACATCTAGCACTTTGTGGTTATGTATTTTACGTCATGTATTGGAGATGCTATTTGAAGTCCACTCAGGTTAACGTTGTTCGTTGTCTCTCTTGTCCTGCTTCAGCCTCGGCGTCGTACAACTCACCGGAGCTGCTCCAACGACGAAACCCTCCATCACAGTGGAGCAGTACCCTGGGCTCCATCTCGAGACGCCTAAGATCTTGTTCCCCTCCTCCGACAGCCAAGTCAGCCGGAGCATCCTCACCGGCCAACCCAATCACGCTGAGATCGACATGGCTTCGCCAAAGAGGTTGTACACTTGTTGCATCTCTTTTTTACTCTACATGTTATATATATTGTCCATTGAGCACTCGTAGTAACGGGAAATACGATTATTTTATCCTACTATATGACAAGCAGTGAGGTACCAGGCAACTTAGCTATCCGTGATGGAATCTCTTGAATGCCATCATTATTTATCTCTGCGCGTTTGAGCTGTGCATTTGTCGATGGGCCTGGGAGTTGAGCTAGTATGGCAGTAGCCTGGGTCCAAAGTAATAGAAGTAGCACAAAAATATTTTTTTAGTGTAGGATTTTCCTTGCTCAAGCCTGCCTACTAGAATCGCCAGTGCTTGAAAGGAAAAGTGAATGAAGAACATAGGAATTGGAAAGTTTCCTATGGTACTACTTTTCATGAATTTGGTGCAAAGGAATGGAGCAAAGGAAAACTATAGGATTTGTTCCTTTAGTGTCTCCTTGAAAAAAACCCCATAGGAATTCTAATTTCCACTTCTCCTCCTTTTCATATTCCTATTCATCAAGCACAAGACTAAGAGATAGTAGCATAATAGCATTATAACCGTACATTTTCTTGTGGTTTGACTTAATCTCACCATGCTTTTTTGCATCCTGTGATCTTCCAATTGTTGTGAATCAAACACCCAGATTGGTAGAAATCTTGTGTTTTTAAATTCTCTGTTTTGCACGTGCATTCCTATCCTATTCCTGTCTATTTCCTATCCCTGCATTGTTAGAATCCTCAAATTCAAACAAGCCCTTACTCAATTACTTATGTTACAGATATGTGACAAAGAAAACCTCGTGTGGTTTGACCTGCTCCTGCGGCGTTGTGTTCCACCCCAGCTCAGCTGCTCCAACGACGGAAGGGTTCACCATAGTAGGGATCCTCTCTCCAGACTGTCTTTCGCCGCCTCAGATCTTCTTCCCTGCCGCCGGCAGCCACGACAACTGCATTACCATCATCAACTGAGCAGATGACCTTGAGGACTACACGGGTCTGCAAGAGAGGTCGCACTCTTCCGTGTCTGCTTACGTTATGCGCTGCTTAATATGATGACATGCTACATTATCGTCGTGTTCACCTATTAGACTCCGAGTCAGGTCCAAACTAATGCTGAAACTTGAGTTTTTAAATGGTTGTGGGGTACATATTGGGTCAACAATCAGTACTATCTGTCTACTATCTGGTTAATCTCCGGTGTCTATTATGAGTTTCATGTTGGGTGCAAACAAACATTAAAGGAGCCGTTATCTGTATTTTTTAACTAAAGCTATTATCTGCCTGCTATCATTGGTTTTGGGTCTATCCACAGTTTGCTACCATCACTCTGGATTTGTGCATGCACTCCTTACATAATCTCACTATGTTTTATTCCTATGCATGCCAGTTATTGTACACAATGGAACGGATCATGTAGAGCAAAAGAGACGAGCCTTGCGTGACAATAAAATTTCATGCAGACGTTGTTCCATGGTGGGCGCAAAGGCAGCCCCCCTCCACCCATTTCGGATCGTAATCAAGAGGAAGATAACTGTTCTGAGGGGGATTCAGAAGGAGAAGACCACTCCTATTTACCCCATGAGGTCTTCGCTCTAACTTGACATGCTGATGTTGGTAATATCATGCATATGGTGCCTTGCATTGCTTACTGTATACATTAAAGATGTCATCTGCTTAGTTTAGACATGCTTTGTGTCAATGCCATCTGTTTAGTTTCTTTATCGTATATGTGAATCATTCAATGCCATCTTGTCTAGCCAGGCATCATATATGTGAATTTTGCAATGCCACCCTGGTTAGCCAGTCATCTTATATGTGAATTATACCATGCCATCATTTTTTATTACGTGTTAAATTTGTCAACAATTTTAGTACATTCAATTACTCTTCCTGTGCATCAGCCATTTGGCACGGTCATGGAAAAATCTAGAGTGGAAACAAGGTGTTTAGAGCAGACAATGCTATCTCACGAAGCGCATGTCTTGCTGGTTACCGATAGCTCCTCAGAGGAGGATTTAGAGATAGATGACCAGTCATATTTCCCCCCCGAGGTGCATGCCCTAACTTGGCAGGGTTATGTTGCTCATATCGTGCGTATGGTATCTTGCATTGCTATGTCATTTGCTTAGTTTAGACATGCTTTGTGTGAATGCCACCTATTTAGTGTCTAATTACCATATATGTGAATTATGCAATGCCATCTTGTTGCAAGACATTATATATGTGAATTATGCAATGTTATCTTGTTGCAAGGCATTATGTATGTGAATTATGCAATGCCATGCTATTTAGGCAAGCGTCATATATGTGAATTATATCATGCCGTCCTTTTTTTGTATTTCTCATTGCTTTTGTCGACAATGTTTGTATATTCAACCGCTCTTCCTGTGCATCAGCCATTTGAATTGGTGATGGAGAAATCTGGAGTGAAAACAAGGTCTTCAGAGCAGACAATGCTACCTATTGAAGCAGATATCTTGCTGGTTACAGATAGTTCTTCAGAGGAGGATTCAGAGGCAGATGACCAGTCCTATTATCCCCCTGAGGTGTATGCTCAAACTTGGCAGGGTTATATTACTCATATAATGCATATGTTGTATTGCAATGCTTAGTTTTTACATCATATACACAATATTGAATGCCATCTCCTTAGTTGACACATCATATATGCGATTGCCCTCTGCTCACTTCCTTAGTATATAAATCATATATTTGAATTATGTCATGCCATGATGTTTACATAGACAGCATGTATCTGAATTATGGCATGCCAACCCATTTTCTAAAGACATAATATAGTTATATCATCTCATCCTGTTTACATAGTCATCATATTTTAAGTTATGTCATTCTATTCGTGAATTATATCATGCCATCATGTTTCCATCGACGACATGTTTGTGATTTATGGCATGCCAACCACTTTAATAGACACATCGTATAGTTATATCATGTCATCCTGTTTACATAGTTATCATATTTTGAAGTATGTCATTCTATCCTATTTAGTTAGCCATCATACATGTGAAATTGTGTCATGCTATCCTGTTTAATTAGCCATCATATATGTGAAATTATGTTCTGCTATTTTGTTTGCTTAGACAACATAAATGTGAATTATTTCATGCCCTGTTTTCTTCCCTACTATCCATTGCACCTGTCTATCTTACAATGTCTGTACATTCAATTACTTTTCTTGTTTATCAGCCATTTCAATTGGAGGGAGTGATGGCAGTATCTGTAGGAGTAAAAACACGGTCTTCAAAAAAGATCGTGCTACCTGTCGATGCAGATAGAACCATGGTTGTACTTGCCCAAGAACCAGCCCCACCACACATAACCCACACTCATGCAGATTGTACCCCTACCCAGTTGGACAGAGAACCAGCTACACCCCTTCTAACCCCAACCCCAGCAGATAGACACCCAGTTCCCGTTGACACAACACCGTCTCCACCACAGAGCACCCAAACATGAGCAGTTAGGAAGGCAACTGCAGTGCCCAAATCACGAGGATCACCACTCCGAACCCGAAGTCAACGCTTAAAGCAGAAGAATTGTTCCCACGTCAGGTTTCGTAGCTATGGTTCATACTACTTTGCTCTTGGATCACTGTATTTACTAATACCAACTAATTTCAAATTTGAAGGATGCAATTGAAACTCCAATGGTGCAACAGGTATGTTTAAACCTGTTTCTTCAACGTGTTTGGCTGTTTGCTGTTGTAACTTGCTCTATGTTGATTTCAGTTTTAATTGAATAAACAGTTATGTTCTCATGCCATGCACATTACAACTGTTGTTATTGCTTTGTAGTTTCCCACACTTATATTCTGTCTATGCTGCTTTGTCTTAAATAGATATGATTCGAACTATATCTATATTGATTTGGCAACATAAACTAGAATGATATAGACCATACAGTGACCATACTACATAGATATATGTTTGTTTCATGATCTTATCCTGTCCACCTCACTACTGAACTGGTTTACCAAAATGAGTTTCATATACTACATTGTAAACCTGAGATGTGTTTGTTTGTTTCTCTTTTAGAACGCGGATAAAATATTGGAGAAGAGTACCTTGTTATGCAATGGTAAAGGAAGCAATGCAGATAAGGTTCAAGATAGTGAGACATCCCTGTTGGTCTCCAAGAAAGCTGATAAAACTATATTGAAGACACTGAGACAACCCCAAAGTCCTATCTTGATGTAGTGTTCGAGTTACTGGCTACCACTGCTGGCACCAACTCTTCGAACTCGTTGCCTGAATCAGTTTGGCTTCTTGAGTCTCAACTTCAAGTTGAAAGACATCGATTAGATGTTATGCGACAAGAAGCCGAAGGACTGAGGAAGTCCCTGCAGAATTCAGATGCATACTTTCTGGTGCAACAGCAAGCGTTGGAGGACTTAAGCGCCAAACAAGAGAAAGTTAATAAGCTTGCTAAGTATCTTGCCAGCATTATGGGTACCCAGGATATTGTTTCTTGAGCTCTTCTGAAGTGGTTTCAGTTCTGGACTTGTTTTGCTGCGGCATTTATATGCTGCTGTGTTCCCTATATTTGCACTGGTGGCGAACTTTGATGCCCAGTGGATGTAATATGTGTAATAGCCTTGATAGCCTAGTGTAAGTTGCTTGCTTATTTATTTCCTTGTTGTCTTGTTTATTTGTTTGCTTGTAGTCAGTGCAGTTCTTTTTCTGCGGTTTGCTAGTGGCTGCAATAACCTATTTTTTAAAACTAGGCCACAATAACCATGGGCTAATATTTATTGTAGTGACACTGGGCCTCCTACGAGCTGTAGAAATAGTGGGCCTTCTATGGGCCGTATAAACAGTGGGCCTTCTACGGGCCGTAGAAACAGTGGGCCTTCTACGGGCCGTAGAAACAATGGGCCTTCTACGGGTCGTATCATCAATGGGCCTTATACGGGCAGTATGATCGATTGGCCAAATATGGGCCAATAACAGGCCACAATATGGCCGTAAACAGGCTAGAGTTGGAATCGTCCGTTCATGGGCCGACCATAACGGGCCATCCTTAATAGACCGTATTTGATGATGCTATGAAAACGGCCCAACGTATTAACGGACCACAAACGGGCCGACTGTAACCATGGGCTGAATTTGGCCCACAAGTAGAAAATGACAGTAACGGGCCGTAAGTAAATGAATGCTGGAAATGAGCCCAAGAATAAATGGGCTCTGAGAAGGCCGAAAGATAACATGGGCTGGAAATGACCCAACGGAATAACGGGCCATTAATGGGTATAAAGTGATACACTGTTCTTTACGGGCCTGTTTCACCACAGGTTGTTAATGGGTGTAAAGTGACGCACTATTCATTATGGGCCAGTTTCACCACGAGCCGTTAATAGGCCAAGAGTTACATAGGGCCTCATATGGGCCGAAACACGTCATGGGTCATACATGGGCCAGAATTGAAAACGGGCTGAAATCATATTGGATGGCCCAGATGACGCTACTGGGCCTATTTTAAATAGGGCGTAACGGGCCTTGGGTTAGCGGGATGTAAATGGGCTATATGCGAACATGCCGTTAACAGGCTTTCCATGGGCCGGCCCACTGAAAGGATCGATAAGAGGTGTCTAGAGGGGGAGGGGGGTTATTAGACACTAGGTGGTAAAAGTAGCAGTTTTTAAATTCTTTAAGTTTAAGTGGAGTTTTGGCACAAGTTTAACAATCACAATACATATCAAGCAAGCATGCAAAGAGTATATGAGAAGCGGAAAGTAAAGCATGCAACTTGCAAGAATGTAAAGGGAAGGGTTTGGAGAATTCAAACGCAATTTGGAGACACGGTGATTTTTGAGCCGTGGTTCCGATAGGTGGTGCTACCGTACATCCACGTTGATGGATACTTCAACCCACGAAGGGTAATGGCTGCGCGAGTCCACGGAGGGCTCCACCCAAGAAGGGTCCACGAAGAAGCAACTTTGTCTATCCCACCATGGCCGTCGCCCACGAAGGACTTGCCTCACTAGTGGTAGATCTTCATGAAGTAGGCGATCTCCTTGCCCTTACAAACTCCTTGGTTCAACTCCACAATCTTGTCAGAGGCTCCCAAGTGACACCTAGCCAATCTAGGAGACACCACTCTCCAAGAAGTAACAAATGGTGTGTTGATGATGAACTCCTTGCTCTTGTGCTTCAAATGATAGTCTCCCCAACACTCAACTCTCTCTCACAGGATTTGGATTTGGTGGAAAGAAGATTTGAGTGGAAAGCAACTTGGGGAAGGCTAGAGATCAAGATTCATATGTAGGAATGGAATATCTTGGTCTCAACACATGAGTAGGTGGTTCTCTCTTAGAAAATATAAGTTGGAAGTGTAGGTTCATTCTGATGGCTCTCTCCACGAATGAAGAGGAGGTGGAGGGGTATATATAGCTTCCACACAAAAACTAACCGTTACACACAATTTACCAATCTCGGTGGGAACGAATTGAGAAACTCGGTGTGACCGATTCAGCAAATCTATTGACCGTTAGGATTTTCGGTGGGACCAACATGCAGCTCGGTAGGACTGATATGGTTAGATTAGGGCATAACGTAATCTCGGTGAGACCAATTACACAAACTTGATAGGACCGATTTTGGTAATAAGCTAACCAGAGAGTTGATTAGGCAAACTCGGTAGGACCGATTACACAAACTCGGTAGGACCGATTTGGTAAGAAGTTAACCAGAGAGTTTGCATTGTAATCTCGGTAGTACCGATTGCTCAAACTTGGTGAGACCGATTTTGGTAATGGACATACACAGAGAGATTACAATCCCATCTCGGTGAGACCGAGATCCCTATCGGTGAGACCGATTTGCCTAGGGTTTGTGGCAGTGGCTAAGACATCTGAACTCGGTGGCGCCGGATGGAAAGAATCGGTGAGGCCGAGTTAGACTTTTGGTTTAGGACATATGTGGATGTGAGAAAGTAGTTGAGGGCTTTGGAGCATATCACTAAGCACTTTGAGCAAGTAAGCCATTAAGCAAGACCTCATCCCCTCTTGATAGTATTGGCTTTTCCTATAGACTCAATGTGATCTTGGATCACTAAAATAGAAAATGTAGAGTCTTGTGCTTGAAGCTTGAACCAATCCTTTGTCCTTAGCATCTTGAAGGGGTTCCACATCCTTTAGTCCATGCCACTTCATTGTTGAACTTATCTGAAACATACTAGGTAAAAGTGTTAGTCCAACACAAGATATGTTGACATTAATTACCAAAACCACCCAGGGAGCACTTGTGCTTTCAATCTCCCCCTTTTTGGTAATTGATGACAACATACATTAAAGCTTTAGATAGAGATAGAGAGAATAACAAGTAAAGCTTTGGAAAGACATGTAACATGCATAGGCTCCCCCTACATGTATGCAATCATGTGAATATGGAATATAGAAGCATGTGAGAGCATAACCATGATAGAGTAGGAAATGTGTTACATGTATCTTTGCTGTGTGCATCAGAGCCAAAAGGTGTGGATATGGGAAACGTACCTTCATGCTCATGAGTCCTTCTTGCAAACAGTATGTACATCAGCAAGAATTCCTCATATACATAATTGTGATGCATATACTTACCTTGTGGTCTTGAGTTGGCTTGGGATGGAATGAACCTATAAAAATAAGGTTAGACAACATAGATACACCTACTAGCCAGAGCAAACAAAAGCAACCACAAGAGTACCAAGACTGGGATGACATGTAGAGAATGAGTACTGAGTACCACATTGGATATCGACATGTCCCTAGAGGTAAAGATGTGCAATGAATTTAAAGATTCTTTCCCTTAGAAGTCTTGCTCCCCCTGAATCTAGCATGGGATATTGGGAGAAGATAGGGAACAGAAAATCAAAGATCAAAGAAACAAATGAACAGAGCTAATGCAAATGAGCACATATGAACATGTCTTTCCCTTTTAGAAGACATGTAACATATCTCCTCTTGAACACTAAGCATCTGGGATCCTTGAAGATTACTCTCCCCTTGAGTATTCTCTCCCCCTAGAGATATGATAAAGTATTGATGTGATCTCTCTTTATAGATAAAGTTTTGATGTGATCTCTCTCTCCCCCTTTGACATCAATTTCCAAGAAGGGTCTTCTGGATTTGTTGTCACATGGGTTTGGTCCTTGAGTCACAGATCAAAGCAGCAAGAAAATTGTGATGCTGGTAGAGGACAAGATTCATTGAGTGGAGCTGGATCAAAAGTAATACAGGAATAAATGAAAAAATGTTTTTCCTGTAGTGAAATTGGTGGCACCGAGTAGTATGCTATGGTTGTACCGAAAGAATTTGGTTGGTCCGAAAACAATAAACCGGTGTGACCGAGTTCATCACAAAGAAAACACTTGTCACCTCAGCTCACTAGATAAGTAAGATGTCACAAGGATTTGCAAGGAATTAACTAAATGATTTGCAGTGAATTTGATGCAGGGAATGCAGAACAGAACAGAAAAGAAATGAAATCTAGATGAAGTTTTTTTTTGAAAGGGGAAATAGATATGCATGAGACAAAGCAAGAGCACAGAAAAGAACACACGAAAACTTCATCTAGAAATGGTCGGCGACAAAGTCACCTATGTTAGAGTATATTGACTTAGGAGTCAAGTGAGAACACTTGATCATAGGTTATACTCATCGTTTAAGCTCAAAATGGGGTTACCATTTTTCGTTTGAGCTTCTTGATGTATTCACATCTTGTCGAGTTGCTTTGACTCATGTCTTGGAGTAAAGCTTCTCTAAGATGGAATAACATACCTTGGGTGGTGATGTTGATCATGATCATGTAGTTGAACTTGTGTGGGTTGCTCAAGGTTGATGTAGCTCATCAAGAGTTGGGAGCACCACTTGGAATTTGAGTTCATATACCTACATGGGTTAGTTTTTGCAAGGAAGAGCATTTGTGTATCCAAAATAACAATCATGAATTTCAACATAGAATTTGTCAAAGGATATGTTTGAATGGTTCCATGCTTCCTTGTCTTCAACCACCGTTGTGTAGAGACTTGGTGATGTAGAGATTGCTCAAGATGTGAGTGTGTTGCAATCTCATAGACTTAGATTCATCCAAGTACCTACAAGGGTTAGATAACATGCAAGGTGAAAATATATCCAAGACATAAGCTAGTCATCATAAGAGAAATGTCAAGGATTAGTCATAGGCTCATGCCTTGCATGTATCAAATGGAGTTCCTACTCCAAGTTTAAAGCATCAATGATGTTCAATTCACCTCTTAACCTGCAAAACACTTTCTCATCAAGTGGTTTAGTGAATATATCCGCTAATTGCTTTTCAGTGCGAACATGCTTAAGATTAATGTCCCCTTTGGCAACATGATCTCGAATGAAGTGTTGACGAACTTCAATATGCTTAGTTTGAGAGTGTTGCACGGGATTGTGAGAAATCTTGATAGCACTGTCATTGTCACAAAGTAATGGAACATGTTTCACATATATCCCATAGTCTTTAAGAGTTTGGGTCATCCAAAGTAATTAAGCACAACATGAACCAGCGGCAACGTATTCCGCTTCGGCAGTGGATAAGGATATCGAGTTTTGCTTCTTGGAAGACCAAGACACAAGAGATCTACCAAGGAATTGACAAGTACCCGAAGTGGACTTTCTATCAACCTTGTCACCGGCATAGTCCGAGTCGGAGTAGCCAACAAGATCGAAAGAGGCCCTCTTAGGATACCAAATGCCAAAATTTGGTGTATGAATTAAATATCTCACTATCCTTTTCACGGCCTTAAGATGACATTGTTTAGGAGCAGCTTGATATCGTGCACACATGGACACACTTAGCATGATATCGGGACGTGAAGCACATAGATATAACAATGAACCAATCATAGAGCGATAAACCTTTTGATCGACCAGTTCACCATCTTTGGTCAAATCAAGATGTCCACTAGTAGGCATGGGTGTAGTCATACCTTTGCATTCTTGCATATTGAACTTCTTGAATAAGTCCTTGGTGTACTTTGTTTGAGAGACAAAAGTACCTTCCTTAGTTTGCTTGATTTGCAACCCAAGAAAGAATTTGAGTTCACTCATCATAGACATCTCAAACTTCTCCGACATTAGCTTTCCAAACTTGTCACTAAAATGAGGGTTAGTTGATCCAAATATAATATCATCAACATAAATTTGGCATACAAATAGTTCTCCATTGACCCTCTTAGTAAAAAGTGTAGAATCTATTTTTCCAATTTCAAAGCCTTTTTCAATAAGGAACTTGGTCAAGCATTTATACCAAGCTCTAGGAGCTTGTTTAAGACCATAAAGAGCTTTGTGCAGTTTGTAAACATGATTAGGTTTCTTAGGATTAACAAAGCCGGGAGGTTGTTTGACATAAACTTCCTCCTCTATTTCACCATTCAGAAAAGCACGTGTAATGTCCATTTGGTATAAGGTGATATCATGGTGATTGGCATAGGAAAGTAAGATGCGAATGGACTCAAGTCTAGCAACGGGAGCATAAGTCTCACCATAGTCCATACCTTCAACTTGTGTGTAGCCTTGGGCGATGAGACGTGCTTTGTTGCGAACTACTTGTCCATCTTCACCTTGCTTGTTGTGAAACACCCATTTGGTACCGATGATGTTGTGGTTGTTGTCGGGCTTCTCAACTAATGTCCACACTTGATTCCTCTCAAAGTTGTGTAGCTCTTCATGCATAGCATTTATCCAATCCAGATCTTCCAATGGTTCTTGAACCTTCATAGGTTCAATGCTAGAGATGAATGAATAGTGTTCACAAAAGTTAGTTAAACGAGTTTTTGAGCGAGTGATTCTCCCGGTTTGGATATCGTTGTAGATTTGCTCGACGGGATGGTCTTTAGCAATTCTTGCTTGAACTCGTGAAAGCTTTTTCTTGGGTCTTGGTTGAACATCTTCTTCATCTTGTTCTTCTTCTTGGTCTTCTTCATTGTTGGCATTGTCGTTCTCTTGTCGCGATGGAGAAGGAGGTTGTTGACGTTCTTGGTGTACTTCCTCGTTTTCTTCATCTTGGTGTGTCCCACTTGTGGATGCTTCCGTGTCAACTCTTGGTTCACCTTGTCGTGAGGTAGAAGCTTCCACTTGGACGGACGAGGTACTCTCCTTCACCTCCGTTGGATGAACCTTGC
This sequence comes from Triticum dicoccoides, assembly GCF_002162155.2. Lineage (NCBI taxonomy): Eukaryota > Viridiplantae > Streptophyta > Magnoliopsida > Poales > Poaceae > Triticum > Triticum dicoccoides. The sequence goes on along the minus strand of NC_041385.1, from coordinate 115,985,449 downwards.
CAATAGACAAGTCTTGGATCGCTTCTGAGGGGTCTTTCTCTCCTACATCAATTGGCAATTGCTCTACTTGCGAGCCGTTAGATTCATCAAATTTCACATCTACCGTCTCTTCAACCTTTCGAGTGAAATTATTGTAGACACGGTAAGTGTGAGAGTTTGAGCCATAACCAAGTAGGAAACCTTCATGAGACTTAGGAGCAAATTTAGAATGACGATGCTTATCAAGAATGTAGCACTTTGAGCCGAATACTCGAAAGTATCCAACTTGGGGTTTGTTACCGGTGAGGAGCTCGTATGCCGTCTTGCCGAGTAGCTTGTGAAGATACAAGTGATTTGTTGCATGACAAGCTGTCTCAACCGCTTCTGCCCAAAAGTGCTTCGGCGTCTTGTACTCATCAAGCATCGTTCGCGCCATTTCGATGAGCGTCCGGTTCTTCCTCTCAACAACTCCATTTTTTTGAGGTGTGTACGTAGCCGAGAACTCATGTGAAATCCCTTCTTCGTCAAGAAAGGTGTCCACATTTGCGTTCTTGAACTCCGTTCCGTTGTCGCTGCGAACCTTCTTGATCTTCACTTCAAAATGATTTTGGGCCTTCCAAGTGAAGTTTTTGAAGATCTTTTGGACCTGCGATTTGTCATCGAGAAAGAACACCCATGTAAATCTTGAAAAATCATCAACTATAACGAGACCAAAAGAATTTCCACCAAGACTCTTGTAAGCGTTGGGACCAAAAAGATCCATGTGAAGTAGTTCGAGTGGCCTCCTTGTGGTCATGATGTTCTTCACGGGATTCCTTCCTCCAACCTGTTTACCTGCTCGACAAGCGCTGCAAAGTCTATCCTTATCAAATATGACATCTTTAACACCAAGGATATGATTTCCTTTAATAAGCTTGTCAAGGTTTCGCATACCAACATGACCTAATCGTCTATGCCATAACCAACTTTAGAAGATTTAGCAATAAAGCAAGTTCTAGGTTGAGCCTTTTTAGTGAAATCAACAATATAAAGATCACCTCTACATATACCGATAAAGACCATTTTATGATTATCTCACTTGTCCATCTACTTCAGTGAATGGGACATTGAAACCGAAATCAGCAAGTCTAGATACTGAAAGTAAGTTGTAGCCAAGAGATTCAACGAGCATAACATTTTGAATGGAGCTATCGTGTTAGATGGCCACCTTACCGAGGCCAACCACCTTACCCTTTGAGTTGTCACCGAAAGTGACATACTTTCGAGGACCATCATTTTCAGCAAGCTCACGAAACATATCTTTATCTCCGGTCATGTGATCGGTACACCCACTATCAAGAACCCATTCCTTTCCTCCTGCCATATATCCCCGAAGGTTTTCCATAAGACCAAATTGTCTCATTGCATTATCAAGATCAAAGTCACTATCATCATCCTCATCATAGTATCCATGTTCATCATCGTCATGTGGTGGATCAAATCCTAGAGAGGGTGATTCGTTAGAGTGAGTTTGACAATGATCTTGTTTCTGATTTTTAGTAGCTTCGGAAATAATATCGCTAATGATTCCAACATTTCCTTTGGCACGCATAAGATTTGTAAGTTCAAATAGACAATCACCAAACATAGGATCACTGGAATTCATCTTACTCAAGGCAATAGACTTATGGAGAATTTCATCTAGATTTTTCAAGGAATAGTCTGGAAATCATTCCTCAAGAAATTTCCATATAGTGTAGGCACACTCAAGAGTAGGCAAGTTTCCAATCAAGTTTCTAGGCAAGCCTCTAGTGATAAGATTAACAGTTATAAGATTCCTGATCATGTCAATTGACTCATCAAGGGTAGGATGCATAGGATCAACATGAGGTGCACAAGGGCTAGTGATGTACTTGTTCAAATGATATTGATTGAAAATCACAAGCATCTCATTTTTCCACTCATGAAAATACTCCCCATCAAGTATAGGCACTCTATGTCTAAGAATCCCCAAAGTAGACTCATCTATCTTCCTCCAATGGTGATTAAACCAAAGCAATGGAGACCAAAGCTCTGATACCAATTGAAAGGATCGAGAAGAGGTGTCTAGAGGGGGGTGATTAGACACTAGGTGCTGAAAGTAGCAGTTTTTAAATTCTTTAAGTTTAAGTGGAGTTTTGGCACAAGTTTAACAATCACAATACATATCAAGCAAGCATGCAAAGAGTATATGAGCAGCGGAAAGTAAAGCATGCAACTTGCAACAATGTAAAGGGAAGGGTTTGGAGAATTCAAACGCAATTTGGAGATACGGTGATTTTTGAGCCGTGGTTCCGATAGGTGGTGCTATCGTACATCCACGTTGATGGAGACTTTAACCCACGAAGGGTAATGGCTGCGCGAGTCCACGGAGGGCTCCACCCAAGCAGGGTCCACGAAGAAGCAACCTTGTTTATCCCACCATGGCTGTCGCCCACGAAGGACTTGCCTCACTAGCGGTAGATCTTCATGAAGTAGGCGATCTCCTTGCCCTTACAAACTCCTTGGTTTAACTCCACAATCTTGTCGGAGGCTCCCAAGTGACACCTAGCCAATCTAGGAGACACCACTCTCCAAGAAGTAACAAATGGTGTGTTGATGATGAACTCCTTGCTCTTGTGCTTCAAATGATAGTCTCCCCAACACTCAACTCTCTCTCACAGGATTTAGATTTTGTGGAAAGAAGATTTGAGTGGAAAGCAACTTGGGGAAGGCTAGAGATCAAGATTCATATGGTAGGAATGGAATATCTTGGTCTCAACACATGAGTAGGTGGTTCTCTCTCAGAAAATATAAGTTGGAAGTGTAGGTTCATTCTGGTGGCTCTCTCCATGAATGAAGAGGAGGTGGAGGGGTATATATAGCCTCCACACAAAAACTAACCGTTACACACAATTTACCAATCTCGGTGGGACCGAATTGAGAAACTCGGTCTGACCGATTTAGCAAATCTAGTGACCGTTAGGATATTCGGCGGGACCAACATGCAACTCGGTAGGACTGATATGGCTAGGTTAGGGCATAACGTAATCTCGGTGACCGATTTTGGTAATAAGCTAACCAGAGAGTTGGTCAGGCAAACTCGGTAGGACCAATTTTGGTAATAAGTTAACCAGAGAGTTTGCATTGTAATCTCGGTAGTACCGATTGCTCAAACTCGGTGAGACCGATTTTGGTAATGGACATACACAGAGAGATTACAATCCCATCTCGGTGAGGCCGAGATCCCTATCGGCGAGACTGATTTGCCTAGGGTTTGTGGCAGTGGCTAAGACATCTGAACTCGGTGGCGCCGGATGGAAAGAATCGCTGGGGCCGAGTTAGACTTTTGGTTTAGACTTTTGGATTTGGAGCAAGTAAGCCATTAAGCAACACCTCATCCCCTCTTGATAGTATTGGCTTTTCCTATAGACTCAATGTGATCTTGGATCACTAAAATAGAAAATGTAGAGTCTTGTGCTTGAAGCTTGAGCCAATCCTTTGTCCTTAGCATCTTGAAGGGGTTCCACATCCTTTAGTCCATGCCACTTCATTGTTGAACTTATCTGAAACATACTAGGTAAAAGTGTTAGTCCAACACGAGATATGTTGACATTAATTACCAAAACCACCCAGGGAGCACTTGTGCTTTCACTCGCCACCTTTTGACCAAGTCAAACGGGCTGGCCTTTTCACAGGAATGGGCCTCTGTTGGGCCATGCCATGTGTCGACGTATTATAGGCGCCTTCTGTCTAGTGAGTGGATGACATCTGTCCCAGCGATGAGCCGACACGTGTTTCCTCCAGCCAATGATGATTTTACACGTGGAAAATCCCCATTGGTCGGGGCTGTTAACGGGTTATCGGATCCAAAACCTGACCCGATAGCTTAACGGCGTTCCGTTACGGTGGATGCCACGTGTCGGTAACCCTTGACGAAAGCACTTCTGTGACGCGCGATTTATCATCATGGAAGTGGACACTTCCATGATGATAATTTTGGTAATGTCATGGAACACTTCTACGACAGCACAGGTATGGCTATCTTGATTCTGTCATAAAATCGTCATGGATGTACATGCATGACAGAAAATGCGACCTACTGTGACAAACACGTATCATCATGGAAGTGTATTTTTTTGTAGTGCAGGTTCGGGCCACCTTGCGGTGTAATACCGTACTCCTGCTTTGTGGTGGATTAGCCTCGCGAGGGGCAGAGGATGAACTAGTACAAGTGGAAGAACAACCTCAGGAGGCGTGTTCTCATGATGAGCTCTTGGGGATTCGATGAGCTGATCACTCGATGAGTCGACCGATCGATTTCTATGGTGTTGGCTAGGCTATATTTATAGTGGCCTTGATCCTCTTCCTCCAAAACTTAGGCGGGAAGGGATCCCACAACGGCCAAATTTGAAAGGGGACAAGAAGTACATCTGATCCTGGCGAAAGGTGGTCTTTGCCTACAAAGCTTCTGATTGTGATGTCGTGGTGGGCTCGGTGATGACATCCATCCCGCCGTTCTGGCAGTCCTGGTCTCATTGCACGCAAATGGCAACCTTTGATTGATTCTATGGGACTCCACACCTGCGCTTGCCTCCTTTGCACCAAAGAGGAAACCTGCCGCTCTACGTCCGCTGGCACGCACCTGGCCTTGGTCGTCATGGCTGATGTCATTTCAGCCTCGTGAGGCTGGGTCTTGCATAGAAATCTCCACTCCGTCAGGAGGCCAACTGAGGAGGCCGCTTCCTCAGGAGGTCTTGATGTCGCCCGCCTTGCGAGGCTTGGCCCCTCACGAGGGTCTTGCCTTGTTGTGGTTGAAGATGGGCTGTACCAGGCTGTCGGTGGAGCCATGCCATGGGCCGCAGGCAGGCAGGTCTGGGTACCCTGGTTCCCAGAACGCCGATAGACCCCGCTTCCACGGGAGGGTAGGACAAAAGATGTCATGCAAGGTCTTTATATAAGCACGTATGACTATTTACCGAGTACATGCCTATATTATATTTATGAACTGGAGCTAGTGCCATACCACCATAGGTTATGACTGCCTCATGATGAATATCATTTATCGAATCGCCGATCCATTGCCTATGATTTTCTACATATTGCTCTTGCTAAGTTACTATCGCTAATTGTGGCAACTCGGCTTAGAGCAACCGGTTTACCATGCATTGCCAGCCCAGAGACCTTGTCTTCTGGCAACACACAACAACTTGGTACAGAAAAACAACCGCTTTATTGATGCTAGCGGACCAGAGTTTATATTACAACAGTTAGCGAGGCCAAGCGGCACACACGGTGCGACTGAACAATATGTACATTATTTAGTGAACATAAAGGGGCCTCGATCATGACAACTACGCGGCAGCGGAACAACATCGTAGCAGAACTCCATAGCACAGGGACACCGACATGGACACAATCTTGACTTGAGCAGCTCTCCTTTCCAATTGGACTTTCCTGAAATTTGGCATGACATGCCAGGTGAGTACATTGAATGTACTTGCAAGCTCACAACAAGCATAAACATAATGACAAACAATATCATGACAATTAACCAATTAATAACAATGCAACAATATATCCAACATGCCGTGACCATGCTCTTGTGATAATCGTACCTCGGACTGGCTTACCGAACGTGATCGTTTTCGGATCACAAACGTGTCAAACCCAGAGACAATCTCGTGATCCTTACGGCGATCACAACCACAACCAATAAATGGCCCGTGATCCTTACAGCGATCACAACCACGACCAAAAAATGGCGCGTGATCCTTAAGGCGATCACAACCATGACCAATAAATGGCCCGTGATCCTTATGGCAATCACAATCATGACCAATAAATGGCCCATGATCCTTACGGTGATCGCAACCACGACCACATCTGGTCCAACTCAACACGATGGCCTTTCCGCCACCACCACAATGCAAACTTCATACTTAGTGTGCAAAATTCATTATATGTTGACCCATGGTGTGACCTACTTTCTAGCGTGTCCTTAACCATGGACTCGGCTATCGATAGATTAATACACTCTGCAGAGGTAGCGTGCTGGACCCACACCGTGAAACCCATGGCCTCACACTCCCATTCGGGTGGACCAACGACATTCCAACGAAACCACTCCATTGCCATGACACTCTCCCGGCCACTCCGACTCAATCCCCATCGGGCTAGTCCTGGGTGGCCCCGTGTCTACCAAAGACACAACGACCACCGTCGTGGCCACGATCCACTCTGGGACCCGGTACCAAAAACTTAACAATGGGCTCACAAGGTTATGCCTGCTTACCGGGCCAGTGTATAGCACGCCCATAACCTTCCCTAGATGGAGGTATCGACCAGAGGCATGACAATGAAATGAATAAAGGCCATCCCATACCAGCAAGTGTGGTTGCACTGAGAAAGACTCGATTCAACGGCACCACGACCCGGTCAACAACATATTCAAGTTGAGTTATTACCAGGTTCAACTTAAAGTGAAAGTAACCGGCATCATAATGCCATGACATGCATCACCAACATATGCATCACATATCAACGAAAATAACAAAGTCAATTACACTCTCACTGAGCAATCAACAACTCATGATACTCTTCTGGTTAAGATCAAGTCTCACTTCAACTAGAATCTTTTCTAGCAAATTTATCATTTTTTACTAATGCAAAATAATCTCACTAACTATTTATTTCCATAGCCATATTATCTTCTCATCACCCATAACTAAATCATTGTTAGCTTACTAACTAGGTTCACTACAAACTTTCTGTAAATCAAGCATATTTACTGTAACAAGCATCTAACAGAATATAATTAACATATTAATAATTTAAATGCATGAATAATCATTTATTCAAGTAGGAAAATCACAAATATTGAAGTGGCACTATGAAAATGTTGTTGTGGCTTGCCTTAGTGCAGATGAGGTTCAGAAACCTCTTGGTGATCCTCAAGACAAGCCCGCTCTTCTGAAAATAAATAAAAGCAAAAAAAGAAAACATCAAGAAACCTTCTAAAATCCACCAGAAAATCTATACAGCAGGGGAAAATCCCATCTTTGTTGGGCTGCTAGATTTTTGGACAAAGAACACAATGCAAAAAGAATCATTGCATTTGGACTTATAGATAAAAAGTTATGGCCATTAGAAGCTCTCTGGATTTAAATGAAATTTGAATTAAAATAAAATAGACTAGG
>NC_041385.1:115964910-115977999 GCF_002162155.2 Triticum dicoccoides | reverse complement strand
GGGGGTGGCGTCGAAGGCGTAAAAGCCCAGGGCGCCACCACTCGTACCGCTTCGCGCGCGTACAGAGTGGCTGACTAGCGGGCCCCGCTAGTCAAGTGAGGAGGAGGGGGAGAGGGAAACATGGGGCGGCGAGGATTTGCCGGAGCGCACGTCGGCAGCGAGGCTCTTGGGCCAGAACGAGAGGGGGGGGATCGGAAGAGAAGATGATGGCGCACCTGCTCGTACCCGTAACGTGGCTAGGGGTGGTCAGACGGCGTTGGAAATAGCCTCTCCAGCAGAGGCAGAGGGCAGCGATCACCAGAGACAAAGACGACGCCGGCTAGGGGCTACTCTAGGGGCTCCAACAGGGCGGAACGACACCACCGGGGAGTGGCGGAGGCCCTGGAAGGGTTGGCCTGGCCTGGGAGGGGCTGGAGCTGCGGGAACGACCCGAGGGGATCGCCGGCGAGCTCGAGCTCGGGGACAGGAGCCCGCGGCCTGCCCGGTTGGGCTACGGCTTTCTACTAGCTTCTGGTGTGTGTGGGAGTGGATGTGGGTGCTCGAGGAGGATGGGGGTGGCCATATTTATAGGCAAGCGGCAAGGGGGGTTCGGGCTCTGCCGGAGGACACCTGTCCATGGCGCCTGGCGACGAACGATGTCAGTGAGAGAGGGAGAAGAGGATGGAGCTCACGCGGGAACTGTTGGCGAGCGCGGACGAGCACAGGGGCGAGAGGAAGACGACGAGCACAGTGTGCCGCACACTGTGGCGTTGGCCGGACCATGCTCGTGCCTGCTGCGGCGAACTCTGGCGTCAACGAGTGCCAGGGCGGAGTTAAGTGAGTGGAGACGGAGATGGTGGCGCGGTTTGGCACGCTCGGGCAGGCTGGGCAGCGAGCACGCGCCCAACAGAGTGCTCGGCGGCACTCAGAGCGCGTGTTTTGCATGCCAGCACGCCTGGACGAGCGCGGTCACCGCGTGAACTATGACATCAGGCCAGCCTAAGCGCAAACTTCATGTCTGGCGTGTAGTCCGTGGTAGTTTTGAATGTTACCAGGCTTGGGTTGGGTTCCTGGTGCAGTAGAAATGAGTTTACACTCTAGGTAAGTTTCTGGATAGTAACTTTGGAGGTTTACTATGGTCAAACCACTGGGAGTTGAGGGCTGTGCTTTGGAGGATAGCCAACACTTACTAAGGTAAAGATGCACAAGCAAAACCAGCTACAACGGAGCTAGTAAAATGGTAGTTGCTGTAGAAACTACCATTTCTGTCCAGAAATGAAAATATTTTCTGTAGCCAAAATATTCCAAAAAGTGATGAAATATTTTTACTCAGAAAGGTGCCCTAGGGTTCAAAGAATAATTGGGATTTTTCTCAGGATTTTATGGGCAAGAAAATTTTGGGTTGCTTTGGAGCACAAAGGGCTAGCTAGGGTTTAGGAGGGGAAGTTGAATATTTTTCATTAAAGAAAAATATTCCAAATGATATTATGAGGTGAGCCAGAGAGGGAGTGATGGTTTGAGAAGGAGATGAAGCACTTGGGTGAAAGTCAAGGGGTACCCAAGTGGTTAAGTCCAAATGAAAGATTCAAAAACTCCAAACTCAAATTCAAACCAACTGAAAACCAGACAAAGAAGAGAGGGCAAAAACCAGGTTGTCACAAACCTCTCCCACTTAGAATGAATCTCGTCCTCGAGATTCGGTTTCTTGGGAAAACCATTCTGGGTAATGTGCCCTTAGAAATTCTTCCGATTCCCATGTTGATTCTGACTCTGTGTGATGCTTCCATTGGACTTTGTAAAATTTCCTTGCTTTACTGTGAGTGACTCTTTCCATCTGATCCAAAATTTTGACTGGCCTCTCTTCATAGGTTAAATCCTTTGCTAGCTCTATTTCTGTCATATCAGTCTTTTTCTCGGGCAGCGATATGCATCGCCGTAACTGTGAGACATGAAACACGTTGTGCACGCCTGACAATTCAGGAGGTAACTTCAACTGATATGCAACAGTACCCACTCGTGTCATAATGGGAAATGGACCAATAAATCTGGGTGCCAATTTTCCACGAGTCTGAAATCTCTTGATTCCTTTCATAGGCGTGACTCAAAGGTATACATGTTCTCTGGGTTCAAAACTGATCTGTCGGTGCTTTGCATCATAATAACTCTTCTGTCGAGATTTGGCCAACTGCAATCTGTCTCTAATTCCCTTGACTTGCTTCTCGGCTTCCAGCATGAGATCAATTCTGAAAATACGGCTATATCCAGTTTGAGACCAATTTAACAGAGTGCGGCACTTACGGCCATACAAAGCTTCATACTGTGACATCTTTAAACTGGTCTGGAAGCTATTGTTATAAGAGAACTCGACATACGGCAAACAGTCTTCCCATTTTGGTCCTTGGGCCAAAGCACAGGCTCGCAACATATCTTCGAGTATTTGATTTACCCACTCTGTCTGTCCATCAGTCTGAGGATGATAAGCGGTACTGTATTTCAATGTTGTCCCCAAGGCTTGATGGAGACGGGACCAAAAAGCGGAGTGAAAAAGTGAACCTCGATCAGAAGTGATGGTTTGGAGTACTCCATGCAGACTAACTATTCTGGATACATACAGATGTGCAAGCTCATCTGCTCGATATGTGGTTCTGATCGGAATAAAGTGGTCTACCTTGGTTAATGTATCCACTATGACCCAGATTGCATCATTGCCCCGTTGGGTCTTAGGTAGTCCTGTGATGAAATCCATGCAGATATCATCCCATTTCCATTGTGACACTGGCAGCGGTTGGAGAAGTCCGGCTGGCTTCTGATGTTCTGCCTTCACTTTGTTGCATATGTCGCAATAGGCCACGAAATATGCAATGTCTTTCTTCATTCCATCCCACAGGAATATTCATCGAAGGTCTTCGTACATTTTCATACCTCCAGGGTGAATTGAATACGAGGATTCGTGGGCTTTTGACATGATCTTCTGCTTTAAATCCGCTTGATTGGGCACACAAATCCTTCCTCGGAATAGGAGGGTACCAAACTGATCCTTCAAGAAATCGGAAGTCTGACTTGCTACCATATGCTTGGCACGTTTCTGCAGATCAGTGTCATCTGGCTGGGCCTTGCGGATCTCTTCCTCAAGTGTGGAGGTAACTTCCAAAATGTTAGGAAGGCTAGCATCTACTATGACCAGGTTGAGCTGAGAAATCTCTTCTTGGAGTTCAGAAGGCAAGGATTCCAATATGACATTTAGGCTGACGGGCTTTCGACTGAGCGCATCGGCAACCACGTTGGCCTTACCTGGGTGGTAATTTATTCCAAGGTCATAATCCTTGACTAACTCAAGCCATCTTCGTTGACGGAGATTTAAATCTGCCTGAGTAAATATATACTTGAGACTTTTGTGATATGTAAAAATTTGGCACCTCTTCCCAATGAGATAGTGTCTCCAAATTTTTAAAGCATGAACCACCGCAGCCAATTCCAAATCATGAGTAGGGTAATTTCCCTCGTGGGGTCGTAGCTGTCGTGGGGCATAAGCTACTACCTTGCCGTCTTGCATAAGTACGCATCCAAGTCCTTGCCTGGAAGCGTCGCAATACACATCAAAATTGCGGTAAATATCTGGAAGAGTCAATATCGGAGCAGTTGTCAGCTGTTTCTTTAACTCATTGAAACTTTTCTCACAGTCCTCAGTCCATTCAAACTTCTTATCCTTCTTGAGCAGCTCTGTCATGGGTTTAGCAATCTTGGAGAACCCTTCAATGAAACGACGGTAATATCTGGCTAATCCAAGAAAACTCCAGATCTGAGATACGGTTGTGGGTGGCAACCAATCGAGTACATCCTTAACTTTGCTCGGGTCCACGGCTATACCTTCAGCGGATAGCACATGTCCAAGAAATCCAACTTGCTTGATCCAGAACTCACATTTACTGAATTTGGCGTATAACTGATGTTCACGGAGTCGTTGTAACACTGCTCGAAGGTGTTCTTTGTGTTCTTCTTCACTTCTTGAGTAAATAAGTATATCATCAATGAAGACTACCACGAACTTATCAAGGAAGTCCATGCATACCTTATTCATCAGGTGCATGAAGAAGGCAGGGGCGTTGGTGAGACCAAAAGACATAACTGTATATTCATAAAGACCATATCGAGTGGTGAACACGGTCTTAGGAATATCCTCCTTTTCAATCTTGAGCTGATAGTATCCAGTCCATAAATCAATCTTGGAGAATACCTTGGCCCCACTGAGCTGATCAAACAGGTCATCAATTCTTGGCAGTGTATATTTGTTTTTGATTGTGACATCATTCAGCTGACGGTAATGCACACACATGCGGAGGCTGCCATCTTTCTTGTCTACGAAGATAGCAGGTGATCCCCATGGTGAAGAGCTGGGACGAATATATCCTATCTGGAGCATTTCATCAAGCTGTTTCTTTAGCTCCACTAATTCTGATGAAGGCATTCGGTAATACTTGTGTATTGGTGTGGTCTCGGGCACAAGATCTATTGCAAACTCAAGCTCTCGATCAGGTGGCATGCCTGGCAGTTCTTCTGGAAATACATCAGGAAACTCGCTGACCACCGGAATTAATTCCAATTCAGCCACTGCTGTGAAGACCATTTCCTTTGAGGGTATGCTTCTGCGAGCATAAAATTTTGTAGTGTGCCCTTCTTGGCTGGTCAAAGTGACTTCTAGGGTCGCACAATTTATGCACACTTGATACTGAGTCAGCCAATTCATACCCAAGATAACATCCAACTTATCAGACTCAATAAGTATCAAAGAAGTTGGAAAACAGACTCCGTTGACATTGACTTCCAGATTGCGGCAGACTAGATTGCTTCTGATTAGAGATCCCAGGGTTTGTACCAGCATATTCTTGCCCAAAAGCGAACAAGGAAATTTGTTTTGGGCAACAAAACTCCGAGAAATAAAAGAGTGGGAAGCCCCAGAGTCAAATAAAATCACTGCAGGTATGTTATTAACAGAGAACATACCAATGACGACTTCAGGGTTCTCTTGGGCTTCATCGGTGGAGATGTGATGAACGTATCCCGTGATGTTGTGCTGGTTTGGGCATGCCTCCATACAATGGACTTGTGGCATGAATATAGCATTCGTCTGGTTGTTCTTGGGACACTGTTTGGCATAATGTCCGGTTTGCCCACAACTGAAACAAGAATTGTTGCGCAGACACTCCTCTTGCATTGGGTTGGTTACAACATTCTTGACTTGAGTGGTGGTCTTGTTAACATTTTGTTGCCAATTGGGCTTGTATTCTACCTGAGTCTGTTGCCAGGTACGAGCCTTCTACATTGGTTGCATTTCCTTCCTTGGCTCAAACTTGCGCTTGTGATCGTTGTTGGCAGACTTATTATCCGATACAAGCTTGTGCTCTCTTTCGGCAATGAAAGCCTTATTCACCAGGGTTTGGAAGTCTGGGAAGTCGAACATACGGAGAGTACACCAGAGTTGCGGGTTTAATCCACCAAGAAATCTGTCAATCTTTCTTTCTTCGGTGGCCACGTCATATAGGGAGTAACGTGAGAGATGATTGAATTTCTGCAAATATTCACCCACAGTCTGACTTCCTTGGAGAAGCGCGAGAAATTCACGCTGCTTAGTCTTCATAATTCCCGTAGGGATATGATATTTCCGAAATCGTTCCTTGAATCTTGACCAAGTAATTCCTTCATTAGCAGACCACATGTCTCTTTCATTTTCCCACCATATGGCAGCAACGCCTTCAAGATAATGTGTTGCAAATGGAACCTTATCTCCTTCTTCAGTACGAGCAATCTAAAGCTTCTTCTCCATAGTTCTCAACCAATCATCTGCATCCAAGGGATCAATGGTCTGACTGAAACTGGGAGGCTTGGTCCTTTGAAAATCTGATAGCTTGGAGTGATGACCGGGCTGATTCCCATTCTGTCCAACCACAGCTTGAAAACTTCTTAATATTTCAATCAGATCATTATTCCATCTTTCCTCAAACATACGCAGAGTTTGCTCGGTGGAGGGTGGATTTCACGATGGAGGCGGTGGTGGAACATGCGGCTCGGGTGAGTGTCCTGCCTGTCGTGCGGAATGATGAACAGGAGAACCCTCGCGAACGTTGCTACTGCTACCTCCCCGCGTCATCCTAATATGATTTTTCCCAAGGCAACACAACTAAGATGAGAACCATTCAAATAAATGGGGGAAAGCCAGCAACAAAAGCCCGAGAAAAACCGAAATGGCGAAGAAAATACGGCGAATAAAGTAAAGTTCCAACATAATTATACATAGACTCATACATGAAAGATAACAACATACCAGGTTCAACTACTCTCATACATGAAACGAAACACCATGACCCGTACAACTACATCCGTACTCCATCCTGACAACTGTGAATACTCGGAAGCTCTACTGCTCTGCTGGTGCTACGGGGTCCTCTCCTGAAGCGGACTTGGATCCTGAACTGACAGGGTTAACTGAGACCTCCGGGTTAAAGGTGACACGCCGACGCTGCCTCGAGGGATCTCCCTCTAGGGCAGGTGGAGGGTGAATCATCGGAGCTACAAGAGTGGCGAGAAGTGAAACCCACTTAGCAGGAGCACTAAGTGGACTCACTGTCGCGGTGCCCAAGCTACTCGGAGGAGTAACCGGGGAAACAGGGAACTAGAACTGGCAGGAATATAGGGAGTAAATCCTACCGATGCTGGAGTAGTGACTGATCTAGCAGAGGCTAAAGCAGTACGGGCATGAGCTAGCTCTCGAGCCAGCTCGTAGATCAAAAGATAGCTAGAAGTGATATAGCGAGAAAGGTGGCTAGCAACACTATCAGACTCCGGATCAATGACAGGGAAACAAACACGATCATTATCGTGCAGAGAAGGATAGTAGTAGAAACCTGGGTGGTTCTACATCCGGACCTCGTTGTAGCGGAGCTCAACAAGTACCTCGAATGCAGCAAAGTGGACGGCTTGAGATGCGGTAGAAGCATAACCGCTCCGAGTGGTACGAGTGTAAGTGCTGGAATCGGAACTGGTGCGCAGAGTAACCACGGCGTGATACTCATACACTGAGTCAGATAAACGCTCCTGGTACACATGATAGGCTGGGTCGTCACCGTGGGGGTACAACCGACGCAACACGTTATGAAGGAGATGCGGCTACGTGTACGGCATCAGCTGCAACTGGCACGGATACAACACCGGAGCCATCTACACTCACAACCATTAGCAGGTTAACATAAAAATAAAGTCAGTGCATGCAATGCAACAACCAGCTACAAATGCTACCGGCACTCAATTACAACTCGTATCTAGCATCCAGTTAACTTGTCGTAGTCTAGCGTGGCCTACAGTCAGCGCGACTCTAATACCAAGCGTTGTGGCACCCCGGCTCAAAGCAACCGGTTTACCATGCATTGCCAGCCCAGAGACCTTGTCTTCTGGCAACACACAACAACTTGGTACAGAAAAACAACCGCTTTATTGATGCTAGCGGACCAGAGTTTATATTACAACAGTTAGCGAGGCCAAGCGGCACACACGGTGCGGCTGAACAATATGTACATTATTTAGTGAACATAAAGGGGCCTCGATCATGACAACTACGCGGCAGCAGAACAACGTCGTAGCGGAACTCCATAGCACATGGACACCAACGTGGACACGATCTAGACTCGAACAGCTCTCCTTTCCAATGGGACTTTCCTGAAATCTGGCATGACACGCCAGGTCAGTACATTGAATGTACTTGCAAGCTCACAACAAGCATAAATATAATGACAAACAATATCATGACAATTAACCAATTAATAACAATGCAACAATATATCCAACATGCTGTGACCATGCTCTTGTGATAATCGTCCCTCGGACTGGCTTACCGAACGTGATCGTTTCTGGATCACAAACATGTCAAACCCAGAGACAATCTCGTGATCCTTACGGCGATCACAACCACGACCAATAAATGGTCCGTGATCCTTACGGCGATCACAACCATGACCAATAAATGGCCCGTGATCCTTACGACAATCACAACCATGACCAATAAATGGCTTGTGATCCTTACTACGATCACAACCACGACCAATAAATGGCCCGTGATCCTTACGGCGATCACAACCACGACCACATCTGGTCCAACTCAACACGATGGCCTTTCCGCCACCACCACAATGCAAACTTCATACTTAGTGTGCAAAATTCATTATATGTTGACCCATGGTGTGACCTACTTTCGAGCGTGTCCTTAACCGTGGACTCGGCTATCCATAGATTAATACACTCTACAGAGGTAGTGCACTGGACCCACACCACGGAACCCATGGCCTCGCACTCCCATTCGGGGGACCAACGTTATTCCGATGAAACCACTCCATTGCCATGACACTCTCCCGGCCACTCCGACTCAATCCCCATCGGGCTAGTCCTGGGTGGCCCCGTGTCTACCAAAGACACAACGACCACCGTCGTGGCCACGATCCACTCTGGGACCCGGTACCAAAAACTTAACAACGGGCTCACAAGGTTATGCCTGCTTACCGGGCCAGTGTACATCATGCCCATAACTTTCCCTAGATGGAGGTACCGACCAGAGGCATGACATTGAAACGAATAAAGGCCGTCCCATATTGGCAAATGTGGTTACACTAGGAAAGACTCGATTCAGCGACACCATGACCCGGTCAACAACATATTCAAGTTGAGTTATTATCAGGTTCAACTTAAAGTGAAAGTAACCGGCATTATAATGCCATGACATGCATCACCAACATATGCATCACATATCAACAAAAATAACTGAGTCAACTACGCTCTCACTGAGCAATCAGCAACTCATGATACTCTTCTGGTTAAGATCAAGTCTCACTTCAACCAGAATCTTTTCTAGCAAATTTATCATTTTTTACTAATGCAAAATAATCTCACTAACTATTTATTCCATAGCCATATTATCTTCTCATCACCCAGAACTAAATCATTGTTAGCTTACTAACTAGGTTCACTACAAACTTTCTGTAAATCAAGCATATTTACTATAACAAGCATCTAAAATATAATTAACATATTAATAATTTAAATGCATGAATAATCATTTGTTCAAGTAGGAAAATCACAAGTATTGAAGTGGCACTATGAAAATGTTGCTGTGGCTTGCCTTAGTGCAGATGAGATCGACAAACCTCCTGGTGATCCTCAAGACAAGCCTCCTCTTCTGAAAATAAATAAAAACACAAAAAGAAAACATCAAGAAACCTTCTGAAATTCACCAGAAAATCTAGACAGCAGGGAAAAATCCCATCTTTTGTGAGCTGCTAGATTTTTGGACAAAGAACACAATGCAAAAAGAATCATTGCATTTGGACTTATAGATAAAAAGTTATGGCCATTAGAAGCTCTCTGGATTTAAATGAAATTTGAATTAAAATAAAAAGACTGGGAGGGGGTGACGTCGAAGGCGTAAAAGCCCAGGGCGCCACCACTCGTACCGCTTCACGTGCGTACAGAGTGGCTGACTAGCGGGCCCCGCTAGTCAGGTGAGGAGGAGGGGGAGAGGGAAACTGGGGGCGGCGAGGATTCGCCGGAGTGCACGCCGGCAGCGAGGCTCTTGGGCCAGAATGAGAGGGGGGGATCGGAAGAGAAGATGATGGATGATACCTCTCCAACGTATCTATAATTTTTGATTGTTCCATGCTATTATATTACCAGTTTTGGATGTTTATGGGCTTTACTTTACACATTTATATCATTTTTGGGACTAACCTACTAACCGGAGGCCCAACCCGTATTGCTGTTTTTTTTGCCTATTTTAGTGTTTCGAAGAAAAGGAATATCAAACGGAGTCCAAACAGAATGAAACCTTCTGGAGCGTGATTTTTGGAATGAACGTGATCTAGAGGACTTGGAGTGCAAGTCAAGAAGCAGCTGAGGCGGCCACGTGGGTGGACGGCGCCCCCCCTACTGCGCACGCCCCCTATCTCGTGGGCCCCTCGGGCATCCACCGACCTACTTCTTCCTCCTATATATACCCACGTACCCCGAGAACATCAAAGGCGACCACGAAAAACTATTTCCACCATCATAACCTTCTGTATCTGCGAGATCCCATCTTGGAGCCTTCGCTGGCGCTCCACCGGAGGGGGAATCGACCATGGAGGGCTTCTACATCAACACCATAGCCCCTCCGATGAGTTGTGAGTAGTTTACCACAGACCTTTGGGTCCATAGTTATTAGCTAGATGGTTTCTTCTCTCTTTTTGGATGTCAATACCATGTTCTCCTTGATCTTCTTGGAGATCTATTCGATGTAACTCTTTTTGCGGTGTGTTTGTCGAGATCCGATGAATTGTGGGTTTATAATCAAGTTTATCTATGAGAAATATTTGAATCTCCTCTGAATTCTTTTATGTGTGATTAAGTTATCTTTGCAAGTCTCTTCGAATTATCAGTTTGGGTTGACCTACTAGATTGATCTTTCTTGCAATGGGAGAAGTGCTTAGCTTTGGGTTCAATTTTGCGGTGTCCTTTCTCAGTGACAGCAGGGGCAGCAAGGCACGTATTGTATTGTTGCTATCGAGGATAAAAAGATGGGGTTTATATCATATTGCATGAGTTTATCCCTCTACATCATGTCATCTTTCTTAATGTGTTACTCTCTTCTTTATGAACTTAATACTCTAGATGCATGGTGGATAGCGGTCGATGTGTGGAGTAATAGTAGTAGATGCATGCAATAGTCGGTCTACTTGTCACAGACGTGATGCCTATATACATGATCATGCCTAGATAATCTAATAATTATTCGCTTTTCTATTAATTGCTCGACAGTAATTTGTTCACCCACCGTAATACTTATGCTATCTTGAGAGAAGCCACTAGTGAAACCTATGGCCCCCGGGTCTATCTTTTATCATATAAGCTTTCAATCTACTTTTATTAGCATCTTTACTTTTCCTATCTATATTATAAAATACCAAAGATATATTTATCTTATCATATTATCTCTATCAGATCTCACTTTCGCAAGTGGCCGTGAAGGGATTGACTACCCCTTTATTGCGTTGGTTGCGAGTTCTGTGTTTGTTTTTGTAGGTGCGTGGGAATTCTGAGGAGCCTCCTACTGGATTGATACCTTGGTTCTCAAAAACTGAGAGAAATACTTACGCTACTATTGCTGCATCACCCTTTCCTATTTAAGGAAAACTAACACAAGCTCAAGAGGTAGCAAGAAGGATTTCTGGTGCCATTGCCGGGGAGGTCTTCGCTCAAGTCAAGACATACCAAGTACCCATCTCAAACTCATCTCCCTCGCATTTACATTATTTGCCATTTGCCTCTTGTTTTCCTCTCCCCCACTTCACCCTTGCCATTTTATTCGCCCTCTCTTTCCCAATCTCCTCTCTTTTCCGTTTGCCTTCTCGTTGCCATGGCCGAATCAAAAAGAACTAAGGGTCCTTTTCAGGGTTCTAGTACCTTGGATAACCCCTCTATCCTCTCTAAGCTCATAAATAATGATGCTATGGAAAGACCGACCGGGGTCACCAATGAGATCTTAAATAATCTTGATAAAGATGACTCCTGAATTTTTCGATATTTGCTTGATGAGTCTTTAAAAGATGCTTGGGATAGGTTATTAAGGATTCGGGCTAGCTATGTGCCACAATATCAAATTGAAGTTTACCTAGAAGTTTCTATGTTAGCTTACCCGCTTCTTTCAAGCAAGTTCTAGATCTTATTTTTGAAGAAGGTTTTCTTAAGGGGGATGCAATAGATACCTATGAAAAAAATGAAAACTATATTTGGGCACCCTATGAATGATAAGGTTGAATCTAATACTCTCTTTTGCTTTTACCAAAATGAAATTATCAAAGAGATGAAGGCTAGCATAGATGAAAATTTCCGTAACGTGCTTAATCTTACTTCATCCATCAATGGGAATGTGCTTACCCTTAATAGAAGAATGAATGCCATAGAAAGGAGATCCTCTTTTTCCTTTCCGAGTGCCAAAGATGGCACTACTTAGATCTATCCTCGCTTTTATGCCTAGCCAGGGGCGTTAAAAGATAGCGCTAGTTGGGAGGCAACCCAATTTTATTTGTGTTTTTTGTTTTTGTTTCTGTTTAGTAATAAATTTTGCATCTACCTTCTGTTTAGATGTGTTTTTATGTTTTAATTAGTGTTTGTGCCAAGTAGAACCTATAGTTAATTTGATTCTGCTGAAAAACAGAAACTTTGCGCGCATGAGAATAATTTTGTTAATTCACAGAAACGTGCTTTTGCGTTGATTCTTTTTTCGGTAGATCAATAGACAAATTTCCCAGGACTTCCTATCTTGGTAGGATTTTTGAAGTTCCAGAAGTATTCGAGAGTTACAGATTGCTACAGACTGTTCTGTTTTTGACAGATTCTGTTTTTCGTGTGTTGATTGCTTATTTTAATGCATCTATGGCTAGTATTAAGTGGTATGAACCATAGAGAAGTTGGAATACAGTAGGTTTAACACCCATATAAATAAAGAATGAGTTCATTGCAGTACCTTATGTGGTGGTTTTTCTTTCTTTCACTAACGGAGCTTATGAGATTTTCTGTTGAGTTTTGTGTTGTGAAGTTTCAAGTTTTGGGTAAAGATTTGATGGACTATGGAATAAGGAGTGGCAAGAGTCTAAGCTTGGGGATTCCCATGGCACCCCAAGATATTCAAGAATAGCCAAAAGCCTAAGCTTGGGGATGCCCCGGGAAGGCATCCCCTCTTTCGTCTTCGTTTATCGGTAACTTTACTTGGAGCTATATTTTTATTCGCCACATGATATGTGTTTTGCTTGGAGCGTCTTGTATGATATTAGTATTTGCTTTTTAGTTCACCACAATCATCCTTTCTGTACACACCTTTTGGGAGAATCCCACTTGATTGGAGTTTATTAGAATACTCTATGTGCTTCACTTATATCTTTTGAGCTAGATAGTTTTTGCTCTAGTGCTTCGCTTATATCTTTTAGAGCATGGCAGTGGCTTAATTTTGTAGAAATTGTTGATCTATCATGCTCACTTATATTATTTTGAGAGTCTCTTAGAACAACATGGTATTTGCTATGGTTATAAAATTGGTCC
>NC_041385.1:115961935-115964208 GCF_002162155.2 Triticum dicoccoides | reverse complement strand
TTGTAGATTTTTGCAATAAGTATATGAGTTGTTTTGACTAATGTTGAGTCCATGGATTATACGCAATCTCACCTTTCCATCATTGCTAGCCTCTTCGGTACTGTGCATTGCCCTTTCTCACCTTGAGAGTTGGTGCAAACTTTGCCGGTGCATCCAAACCCCATGATACGATACGCTCTATCACACATAAACCTCCTTATATCTTCCTCAAAACAGCCACCATACCTACCTATTATGGCATTTCCATAGCCATTCCGAGATATATTGCCATGCAACTTTCCACCGTTCCGTTCTGTTTTTTATGACACACATTATCATTGTCATATTGCCTTGCATGATCATGTAGTTGACATCGTATTTGTGGCAAAGCCACCATGCATAATTTTTCATACATGTCACTCTTGATTCATTGCCCATCCCGGTACACCGCCGGAGGAATTCATATCGTCATATCTTGTTCTAGTTTTGGGTTGTAATTCATGAGTTGTAAATAAATAGAGGTGTGATGATCATCATTATTAGAGCATTGTCCCCAAATAAAAAAAAAGGAAGGCAAAAAAAGGCGAAAAAAAGAGAAAGGCCAAATAAAAAAAAGGGAAAAAAGAAAATAAAAATATAAAAGGGGGCAATGTTACTATCTTTTTCCACACTTGTGCTTCAAAGTAGCACCATGTTCTTCATATAGCGAGTCTCATATGTTGTCACTTTCATATACTAGTGGGAATTTTTCATTATAGAACTTGGCTTGTATATTCCTACGATGGGCTTCCTCAAAATGCTCTAGGTCTTCGTGAGCAAGCAAGTTGGATGCACACCCACTAGTTTCTTTTGTTAAGCTTTCATACATTTATAGCTCTAGTGCATCCGTTGCATGGCAATCCCTACTCCTCATGTTGACATCAATTGATGGGCATCTCCATAGCCCGTTGATTATTCTCCTCAATCTGAAACTTTCTCCTTTTTTGTCTTCTCCACACAATCCCCATCATCATATTCTATTCCACCCATAGTGCTATATCCATGGCTCACGCTCATGTATTGCGTGAAAGTTGAAAAAGTTTGAGATTATTTAAGTATGAAACAATTGCTTGGCTTGTCATCGGGGGTGTATAAGATGGGAGCATTTTTGTGTGACGAAAATGAAGCATAGCCTAACTATATGATTTTGTAGGGATAAACTTTCTTTAACCATGTTATTTTGAGAAGACATGATTGCTTTGATTAGTATTCTTGAAGTATTACTATTTATTATGTCAATATGAACTTTAATTTTGAATCATTTGGATCTGAACATTCATGCCACAATAAAGAAAATTACATTGAGAATTATGCTAGGTAGCATTCCACATCAAATTTTTTGTTTTTATCATTTACCTACTCGAGGACGAGCAGGAATTAAGCTTGGGGATGCTTGATATGTCTCCAACGTATCTATAATTTTTGATTGTTCCATGCTATTATATTACCCATTTTGGATGTATATGGGCTTTACTTTACACATTTATATCATTTTTGGAACTAACCTACTAACCGGAGGCCCAGCCCATATTGCTGTTTTTTTTGCCTATTTCAGTGTTTTGAAGAAAAGGAATATCAAACGGAGTCCAAATGGAATGAAACCTTCGGGAGCATGATTTTTGGAACGAACGTGATCCAGAGGACTTGGAGTGCAAGTCAAGAAGCAGACGAGGCAGCCACGAGGGTGGAGGCTGCCCCCCTATCTCGTGGGCTCCTTGGGCGTCCACTGACCAACTTCTTCCGCCTATATATACCCACGTACCTCGAGAACATCATGTTGGAAATATGCCCTAGAGGCAATAATAAATTGATTATTATTATATTTCCTTGTTCATGATAATCGTTTATTATCCATGCTAGAATTGTATTGATAGGAAACTCAGATACATGTGTGGATACATAGACAACACCATGTCCCTAGTAAGCCTCTAGTTGACTAGCTCGTTAATCAATAGATGGTTACGGTTTCCTGACCATGGACATTGGATGTCGTTGATAACGAGATCACATCATTAGGAGAATGATGTGATGGACAAGACCCAATCCTAAGCCTAGCACAAGATCATGTAGTTCGTATGCTAAAGCTTTTCTAATGTCAAGTATCATTTCCTTAGACCATGAGATTGTGCAACTCCCGGATACCGTAGGAGTGCTTTGGGTGTGCCAAACGTCACAACGTAACTGGGTGGCTATAAAGGTACACTACGGGTATCTCTGAAAGTGTCTGTTGGGTTGGCACGAATCGAGATTGGGAT
>NC_041385.1:115958939-115961925 GCF_002162155.2 Triticum dicoccoides | reverse complement strand
TTGCCGGGGAGGTCTTCGCTCAAGTCAAGACATACCAAGTACCCATCTCAAACTCATCTCCCTCGCATTTACATTATTTGCCATTTGCCTCTTGTTTTCCTCTCCCCCACTTCACCCTTGCCATTTTATTCGCCCTCTCTTTCCCAATCTCCTCTCTTTTCCGTTTGCCTTCTCGTTGCCATGGCCGAATCAAAAAGAACTAAGGGTCCTTTTCAGGGTTCTAGTACCTTGGATAACCCCTCTATCCTCTCTAAGCTCATAAATAATGATGCTATGGAAAGACCGACCGGGGTCACCAATGAGATCTTAAATAATCTTGATAAAGATGACTCCTGAATTTTTCGATATTTGCTTGATGAGTCTTTAAAAGATGCTTGGGATAGGTTATTAAGGATTCGGGCTAGCTATGTGCCACAATATCAAATTGAAGTTTACCTAGAAGTTTCTATGTTAGCTTACCCGCTTCTTTCAAGCAAGTTCTAGATCTTATTTTTGAAGAAGGTTTTCTTAAGGGGGATGCAATAGATACCTATGAAAAAAATGAAAACTATATTTGGGCACCCTATGAATGATAAGGTTGAATCTAATACTCTCTTTTGCTTTTACCAAAATGAAATTATCAAAGAGATGAAGGCTAGCATAGATGAAAATTTCCGTAACGTGCTTAATCTTACTTCATCCATCAATGGGAATGTGCTTACCCTTAATAGAAGAATGAATGCCATAGAAAGGAGATCCTCTTTTTCCTTTCCGAGTGCCAAAGATGGCACTACTTAGATCTATCCTCGCTTTTATGCCTAGCCAGGGGCGTTAAAAGATAGCGCTAGTTGGGAGGCAACCCAATTTTATTTGTGTTTTTTGTTTTTGTTTCTGTTTAGTAATAAATTTTGCATCTACCTTCTGTTTAGATGTGTTTTTATGTTTTAATTAGTGTTTGTGCCAAGTAGAACCTATAGTTAATTTGATTCTGCTGAAAAACAGAAACTTTGCGCGCATGAGAATAATTTTGTTAATTCACAGAAACGTGCTTTTGCGTTGATTCTTTTTTCGGTAGATCAATAGACAAATTTCCCAGGACTTCCTATCTTGGTAGGATTTTTGAAGTTCCAGAAGTATTCGAGAGTTACAGATTGCTACAGACTGTTCTGTTTTTGACAGATTCTGTTTTTCGTGTGTTGATTGCTTATTTTAATGCATCTATGGCTAGTATTAAGTGGTATGAACCATAGAGAAGTTGGAATACAGTAGGTTTAACACCCATATAAATAAAGAATGAGTTCATTGCAGTACCTTATGTGGTGGTTTTTCTTTCTTTCACTAACGGAGCTTATGAGATTTTCTGTTGAGTTTTGTGTTGTGAAGTTTCAAGTTTTGGGTAAAGATTTGATGGACTATGGAATAAGGAGTGGCAAGAGTCTAAGCTTGGGGATTCCCATGGCACCCCAAGATATTCAAGAATAGCCAAAAGCCTAAGCTTGGGGATGCCCCGGGAAGGCATCCCCTCTTTCGTCTTCGTTTATCGGTAACTTTACTTGGAGCTATATTTTTATTCGCCACATGATATGTGTTTTGCTTGGAGCGTCTTGTATGATATTAGTATTTGCTTTTTAGTTCACCACAATCATCCTTTCTGTACACACCTTTTGGGAGAATCCCACTTGATTGGAGTTTATTAGAATACTCTATGTGCTTCACTTATATCTTTTGAGCTAGATAGTTTTTGCTCTAGTGCTTCGCTTATATCTTTTAGAGCATGGCAGTGGCTTAATTTTGTAGAAATTGTTGATCTATCATGCTCACTTATATTATTTTGAGAGTCTCTTAGAACAACATGGTATTTGCTATGGTTATAAAATTGGTCCCAGAATGATGGGCATCCAAGTTGGGTATAGTAAAAACTATCATAGGAAGTGAATTAGATGCTATGATCAATTTGATACTTGATAATTATTTTGAGATATGGAGGTAGTGATATTAGAGTCATGCTAGTTGGGTGATTATGAATTTAAAGAATGCTTGTGTTGAAGTTAGCAAGTCCCGTAGCATGCACGTATGGTTAAAGTTGTGTAACAAATTTGAAACATGAGGTGTTCTTAGATTGTGCATCCTTATGAGTGGCGGTCGGGGATGAGCGATGATCTTTCCCTACCAATCTATCCCCCTAGGGGCATGCACGTAGTGTTTGGTTTTTGATGAATTGTAGATTTTTGCAATAAGTATATGAGTTGTTTTGACTAATGTTGAGTCCATGGATTATACGCAATCTCACCTTTCCATCATTGCTAGCCTCTTCGGTACTGTGCATTGCCCTTTCTCACCTTGAGAGTTGGTGCAAACTTTGCCGGTGCATCCAAACCCCATGATACGATACGCTCTATCACACATAAACCTCCTTATATCTTCCTCAAAACAGCCACCATACCTACCTATTATGGCATTTCCATAGCCATTCCGAGATATATTGCCATGCAACTTTCCACCGTTCCGTTCTGTTTTTTATGACACACATTATCATTGTCATATTGCCTTGCATGATCATGTAGTTGACATCGTATTTGTGGCAAAGCCACCATGCATAATTTTTCATACATGTCACTCTTGATTCATTGCCCATCCCGGTACACCGCCGGAGGAATTCATATCGTCATATCTTGTTCTAGTTTTGGGTTGTAATTCATGAGTTGTAAATAAATAGAGGTGTGATGATCATCATTATTAGAGCATTGTCCCCAAATAAAAAAAAAGGAAGGCAAAAAAAGGCGAAAAAAAGAGAAAGGCCAAATAAAAAAAAGGGAAAAAAGAAAATAAAAATATAAAAGGGGGCAATGTTACTATCTTTTTCCACACTTGTGCTTCAAAGTAGCACCATGTTCTTCATATAGCGAGTCTCATATGTTGTCACTTTCATATACTAGTGGGAATTTTTCATTATAGAACTTGGCTTGTATATTCCTACGATGGGCTTCCTCAAAATGCTCTAGGTCTT
>NC_041385.1:115956292-115958929 GCF_002162155.2 Triticum dicoccoides | reverse complement strand
CCTATATATAGTGGAGGGGAGGGAGGGCATCCACACCTGAGCCCTGGGCGCCTCCCTCCCTCCCGTGACACCTCCTCCTCTCCCGTAGGTGCTTGGCGAAGCCCTGCAGGATTGCCACGCTCCTCCATCACCACCACGCCGTTGTGCTGCTGCTGGATGGAGTCTTCCTCAACCTCTCCCTCTCTCCTTGCTGGATCAAGGCGTGGGAGACATCGTCGAGCTGTACGTGTGTTGAACGCGGAGGTGCCGTCCGTTCGGCACTAGGATCATCGGTGATCTGAATCACGACGAGTACGACTCCATCAACCCCGTTCACTTGAACGCTTCCGCTTAGCGATCTACAAGGGTATGTAGATGCACTCTCTTTCTACTCGTTGTTGGTCTCTCCATAGATAGATCTTGGTGATACGTAGGAAAATTTTGAATTTCTGCTACGTTCCCCAACAGTGGCATCATGAGCTAGGTCTATTGCGTAGATTCTTTGCACGATTAGAACACAAAGTAGTTGTGGGCGTCGATATTGTTCAATATGCTTGCCGTTACTAGTCTTATCTTGATTCGGCGGCATCGTGGGATGAAGCGGCCCGGACCAACCTTACACGTACGCTTACGTGAGACCGGTTCCACCGACAAACATGCACTAGTTGCATAAGGTGGCTGGCGGGTGTCTGTCTCTCCCACTTTAGTCGGATCGGATTCGATGAAAAGGGTCCTTATGAAGGGTAAATAGCAATTGGCATATCACGTTGTGGTTCATGCATAGGTAAGAAACGTTCTTGCTAGAAACCCATAGCATCCACGTAAAACATGCAAACAACAATTAGAGGACGTCTAACTTGTTTTTGCAGGGTATGCTATGTGATGTGATATGGCCAAAAAGGATGTGATGAATGATATATGTGATGTATGAGATTGATCATGTTCTTGTAATAGGAATCACGACTTGCATGTCAATGAGTATGACAACCGGCAGGATCCATAGGAGTTGTCTTTATTTATTTGTGACCTGCGTGTCAACTTAAACGTCATGTAATTACTTTACTTTATTGCTAACCCATGGTGTGACCTACTTTCGAGCGTGTCCTTAACCGTGGACTCGGCTATCCATAGATTAATACACTCTACAGAGGTAGTGCACTGGACCCACACCACGGAACCCATGGCCTCGCACTCCCATTCGGGGGACCAACGTTATTCCGATGAAACCACTCCATTGCCATGACACTCTCCCGGCCACTCCGACTCAATCCCCATCGGGCTAGTCCTGGGTGGCCCCGTGTCTACCAAAGACACAACGACCACCGTCGTGGCCACGATCCACTCTGGGACCCGGTACCAAAAACTTAACAACGGGCTCACAAGGTTATGCCTGCTTACCGGGCCAGTGTACATCATGCCCATAACTTTCCCTAGATGGAGGTACCGACCAGAGGCATGACATTGAAACGAATAAAGGCCGTCCCATATTGGCAAATGTGGTTACACTAGGAAAGACTCGATTCAGCGACACCATGACCCGGTCAACAACATATTCAAGTTGAGTTATTATCAGGTTCAACTTAAAGTGAAAGTAACCGGCATTATAATGCCATGACATGCATCACCAACATATGCATCACATATCAACAAAAATAACTGAGTCAACTACGCTCTCACTGAGCAATCAGCAACTCATGATACTCTTCTGGTTAAGATCAAGTCTCACTTCAACCAGAATCTTTTCTAGCAAATTTATCATTTTTTACTAATGCAAAATAATCTCACTAACTATTTATTCCATAGCCATATTATCTTCTCATCACCCAGAACTAAATCATTGTTAGCTTACTAACTAGGTTCACTACAAACTTTCTGTAAATCAAGCATATTTACTATAACAAGCATCTAAAATATAATTAACATATTAATAATTTAAATGCATGAATAATCATTTGTTCAAGTAGGAAAATCACAAGTATTGAAGTGGCACTATGAAAATGTTGCTGTGGCTTGCCTTAGTGCAGATGAGATCGACAAACCTCCTGGTGATCCTCAAGACAAGCCTCCTCTTCTGAAAATAAATAAAAACACAAAAAGAAAACATCAAGAAACCTTCTGAAATTCACCAGAAAATCTAGACAGCAGGGAAAAATCCCATCTTTTGTGAGCTGCTAGATTTTTGGACAAAGAACACAATGCAAAAAGAATCATTGCATTTGGACTTATAGATAAAAAGTTATGGCCATTAGAAGCTCTCTGGATTTAAATGAAATTTGAATTAAAATAAAAAGACTGGGAGGGGGTGACGTCGAAGGCGTAAAAGCCCAGGGCGCCACCACTCGTACCGCTTCACGTGCGTACAGAGTGGCTGACTAGCGGGCCCCGCTAGTCAGGTGAGGAGGAGGGGGAGAGGGAAACTGGGGGCGGCGAGGATTCGCCGGAGTGCACGCCGGCAGCGAGGCTCTTGGGCCAGAATGAGAGGGGGGGATCGGAAGAGAAGATGATGGATGATACCTCTCCAACGTATCTATAATTTTTGATTGTTCCATGCTATTATATTACCAGTTTTGGATGTTTATGGGCTTTACTTTACACATTTATATCATTTTTGGGACTAACCTACTAACCGGAGGCCCAACCCGTATTGCTGTTTTTTTT
>NC_041385.1:115899601-115938067 GCF_002162155.2 Triticum dicoccoides | reverse complement strand
TTGTAGATTTTTGCAATAAGTATATGAGTTGTTTTGACTAATGTTGAGTCCATGGATTATACGCAATCTCACCTTTCCATCATTGCTAGCCTCTTCGGTACTGTGCATTGCCCTTTCTCACCTTGAGAGTTGGTGCAAACTTTGCCGGTGCATCCAAACCCCATGATACGATACGCTCTATCACACATAAACCTCCTTATATCTTCCTCAAAACAGCCACCATACCTACCTATTATGGCATTTCCATAGCCATTCCGAGATATATTGCCATGCAACTTTCCACCGTTCCGTTCTGTTTTTTATGACACACATTATCATTGTCATATTGCCTTGCATGATCATGTAGTTGACATCGTATTTGTGGCAAAGCCACCATGCATAATTTTTCATACATGTCACTCTTGATTCATTGCCCATCCCGGTACACCGCCGGAGGAATTCATATCGTCATATCTTGTTCTAGTTTTGGGTTGTAATTCATGAGTTGTAAATAAATAGAGGTGTGATGATCATCATTATTAGAGCATTGTCCCCAAATAAAAAAAAAGGAAGGCAAAAAAAGGCGAAAAAAAGAGAAAGGCCAAATAAAAAAAAGGGAAAAAAGAAAATAAAAATATAAAAGGGGGCAATGTTACTATCTTTTTCCACACTTGTGCTTCAAAGTAGCACCATGTTCTTCATATAGCGAGTCTCATATGTTGTCACTTTCATATACTAGTGGGAATTTTTCATTATAGAACTTGGCTTGTATATTCCTACGATGGGCTTCCTCAAAATGCTCTAGGTCTTTGTGAGCAAGCAAGTTGGATGCACACCCACTAGTTTCTTTTGTTGAGCTTTCATACATTTATAGCTCTAGTGCATCCGTTGCATGGCAATCCCTACTCCTCATGTTGACATCAATTGATGGGCATCTCCATAGCCCGTTGATTATTCTCCTCAATCTGAAACTTTCTCCTTTTTTGTCTTCTCCACACAATCCCCATCATCATATTCTATTCCACCCATAGTGCTATATCCATGGCTCACGCTCATGTATTGCGTGAAAGTTGAAAAAGTTTGAGATTATTTAAGTATGAAACAATTGCTTGGCTTGTCATCGGGGGTGTATAAGATGGGAGCATTTTTGTGTGACGAAAATGAAGCATAGCCTAACTATATGATTTTGTAGGGATAAACTTTCTTTAACCATGTTATTTTGAGAAGACATGATTGCTTTGATTAGTATTCTTGAAGTATTACTATTTATTATGTCAATATGAACTTTAATTTTGAATCATTTGGATCTGAACATTCATGCCACAATAAAGAAAATTACATTGAGAATTATGCTAGGTAGCATTCCACATCAAATTTTTTGTTTTTATCATTTACCTACTCGAGGACGAGCAGGAATTAAGCTTGGGGATGCTTGATATGTCTCCAACGTATCTATAATTTTTGATTGTTCCATGCTATTATATTACCCATTTTGGATGTATATGGGCTTTAGTTTACACATTTATATCATTTTTGGAACTAACCTACTAACCGGAGGCCCAGCCCATATTGCTGTTTTTTTGCCTATTTCAGTGTTTTGAAGAAAAGGAATATCAAACGGAGTCCAAATGGAATGAAACCTTCGGGAGCATGATTTTTGGAACGAACGTGATCCAGAGGACTTGGAGTGCAAGTCAAGAAGCAGACGAGGCAGCCATGAGGGTGGAGGCTGCCCCCTATCTCGTGGGCTCCTTGGGCGTCCACTGACCAACTTCTTCCGCCTATATATACCCACGTACCTCGAGAACATCATGTTGGAAATATGCCCTAGAGGCAATAATAAATTGATTATTATTATATTTCCTTGTTCATGATAATCGTTTATTATCCATGCTAGAATTGTATTGATAGGAAACTCAGATACATGTGTGGATACATAGACAACACCATGTCCCTAGTAAGCCTCTAGTTGACTAGCTCGTTAATCAATAGATGGTTACGGTTTCCTGACCATGGACATTGGATGTCGTTGATAACGAGATCACATCATTAGGAGAATGATGTGATGGACAAGACCCAATCCTAAGCCTAGCACAAGATCATGTAGTTCGTATGCTAAAGCTTTTCTAATGTCAAGTATCATTTCCTTAGACCATGAGATTGTGCAACTCCCGGATACCGTAGGAGTGCTTTGGGTGTGCCAAACGTCACAACGTAACTGGGTGGCTATAAAGGTACACTACGGGTATCTCTGAAAGTGTCTGTTGGGTTGGCACGAATCGAGATTGGGATTTTGTCACTCCGTGTAAACGGAGAGGTATCTCTGGGCCCACTCGGTAGGACATCATCATAATGTGCACAATGTGACCAAGGGGTTGATCACGGGATGATGTGTTACGGAACGAGTAAAGAGACTTGCCGGTAACGAGATTGAACAAGGTATCGGTATACCGACGTGATCTTGACGTGAGCACATGCCTTGACGTGATCTTGAAGGTGTTCAAGATGGATCAGTCAAAGAAGGAGTTCTTGCCTGAGTTGTAAGGTATGAAGTTAAGACTTAAAGCTCGACCATGGCAGAATAGAGAGAAAGGAACGAAGGTCGTCCCCTATGCTTAAGACATAGGCTCTACAGTATGCTATGCTGTGTACCGCACCTGAAGTGTGCTTTACCATGAGTCAGTCAAGGGGTACAAGAGTGATCCAAGAATGGATCACAGGACAGCGGTCAAAGTTATCCTTAGTAACTAGTGGACTAAGGAATTTTCTCAATTATGGAGGTGGTAAAAGAGTTCGTCGTAAAGGGTTACGTCGATGCAAGCTTAACACCTATCCGGATAGCTCTGAGTAGAGATACCGGATACGTATAATGGAGCAACAATTTAGAATAGCTCCAAGTAGAACAGTTATTTGGAATAGCTCCAAATAGAACGTGGTAGCTGCATCTAGGAGATGACATAGAGATTTGTAAAGCACACACGGATCTGAAAGATTCAGACCCGTTGACTAAAACCTCTCTCACAAGCAACATGATCAAACCCAGAACTCTTTGGGTGTTAGTCACATGGGGATGTGACCTTGAGTGTTAATCACATATCGATGTGAACTAGATTATTGACTCTAGTGCAAGTGGGAGACTGTTGGAAATATGCCCTAGAGGCAATAATAAATTGATTATTATTATATTTCCTTGTTCATGATAATCGTTTATTATCCATGCTAGAATTGTATTGATAGGAAACTCATATACATGTGTGGATACATAGACAACACCATGTCCCTAGTAAGCCTCTAGTTGACTAGCTCGTTGATCAATAGATGGTTACGGTTTCCTGACCATGGACATTGGATGTCATTGATAACGGGATCACATCATTAGGAGAATGATGTGATGGACAAGACCCAATCCTAAGCCTAGCACAAAGATCGTGTAGTTCGTATGCTAAAGCTTTTCTAATGTCAAGTATCTTTTCCTTAGACCATGAGATTGTGCAACTCCCGGATACCGTAGGAGTGCTTTGGGTGTACCAAACGTCACAACGTAACTGGGTGGCTATAAAGGTGCATTACAGGTATCTCCGAAAGTGTCTGTTGGGTTGGCACGAATCGAGACTGGGATTTGTCACTCCGTGTAAACGGAGAGGTATCTCTGGGCCCACTCGGTAGGACATCATCATAATGTGCACAATGTGACCAAGGGGTTGATCACGGGATGATGTGTTACAGAACGAGTAAAGAGACTTGCCGGTAACGAGATTGAACAAGGTATCGGTATACCGACGATCGAATCTCGGGCAAGTACCATACCGCTAGACAAAGGGAATTGTATACGGGATTGATTGAGTCCTTGACATCGTGGTTCATCCGATGAGATCATCGTGGAACATGTGGGAGCCAACATGGGTATCCAGATCCCGCTGTTGGTTATTGACCGGAGAACATCTCGGTCATGACTACATGTCTCCCGAACCCGTAGGGT
This sequence comes from Triticum dicoccoides, assembly GCF_002162155.2. Classification (NCBI taxonomy): domain Eukaryota; kingdom Viridiplantae; phylum Streptophyta; class Magnoliopsida; order Poales; family Poaceae; genus Triticum; species Triticum dicoccoides. Next base: position 115,934,109 of record NC_041385.1, on the reverse strand, counting down.
CTACACACTTAAGGTTCGATGACGCTAGGGTTATAAAGGAAGCTTGTATGTGGTTACCGAATGTTGTTCGGAGTCCCGGATGAGATCTCGGACGTCACGAGGAGTTCCGGAATGGTCCGGAGGTAAAGATTTATATATAGGAAGTCCTGTTTTGGCCATCGGGACAAGTTTCAGGGTCATCGGTATTGTACCGGGACCACCGGAAGGGTCCCGGGGGCCCACCGGGTGGGGCCACCTGCCCCGGGGGGCCACATGGGCTGTAGGGGGTGCGCCTTGGCCTACATGGGCCAAGGGCACCAGCCCCTAGAGGCCCATGCGCCAAGATAAAGGAAAAAGGGGAGAGTCCTAAAAGGGGAAGGCACCTCCGAGGTGCCTTGGGGAGGATGGACTCCTCCCCCCTCCTTAGCCGCACCCCTTCCTTGGAGGAGGGGGCAAGGCTGCGCCTCCCCCCTCTCCCCTGCACCTATATATAGTGGAGGGGAGGGAGGGCATCCACACCTGAGCCCTGGGCGCTTCCCTCCCTCCCGTGACACCTCCTCCTCTCCCGTAGGTGCTTGGCGAAGCCCTGCAGGATTGCCACGCTCCTCCATCACCACCACGCCGTTGTGCTGCTGCTGGATGGAGTCTTCCTCAACCTCTCCCTCTCTCCTTGCTGGATCAAGGCGTGGGAGACATCGTCGAGCTGTACGTGTGTTGAACGCGGAGGTGCCGTCCGTTCGGCACTAGGATCATCGGTGATCTGAATCACGACGAGTACGACTCCATCAACCCCGTTCACTTGAACGCTTCCGCTTAGCGATCTACAAGGGTATGTAGATGCACTCTCTTTCTACTCGTTGCTGGTCTCTCCATAGATAGATCTTGGTGATACGTAGGAAAATTTTGAATTTCTGCTACGTTCCCCAACAGTGGCATCATGAGCTAGGTCTATTGCGTAGATTCTTTGCACGATTAGAACACAAAGTAGTTGTGGGCGTCGATATTGTTCAATATGCTTGCCGTTACTAGTCTTATCTTGATTCGGCGGCATCGTGGGATGAAGCGGCCCGGACCAACCTTACACGTACGCTTATGTGAGACCGGTTCCACCGACAAACATGCACTAGTTGCATAAGGTGGCTGGCGGGTGTCTGTCTCTCCCACTTTAGTCGGATCGGATTCGATGAAAAGGGTCCTTATGAAGGGTAAATAGCAATTGGCATATCATGTTGTGGTTCATGCATAGGTAAGAAACGTTCTTGCTAGAAACCCATAGCATCCACGTAAAACATGCAAACAACAATTAGAGGACGTCTAACTTGTTTTTGCAGGGTATGCTATGTGATGTGATATGGCCAAAAAGGATGTGATGAATGATATATGTGATGTATGAGATTGATCATGTTCTTGTAATAGGAATCACGACTTGCATGTCAATGAGTATGACAACCGGCAGGATCCATAGGAGTTGTCTTTATTTATTTGTGACCTGCGTGTCAACTTAAACGTCATGTAATTACTTTACTTTATTGCTAACCGTTAGCCATAGTAGTAGAAGTAATAGTTGGCGAGGCAACTTCATGAAGACACGATGATGGAGATCATGATGATGGAGATCATGGTGTCATGCCGGTGACGATGATGATCATGGAGCCCCGAAGATGGAGATCAAAAGGAGCAAAGTGATGATGGCCATATCATGTCACTATTTGATTGCATGTGATGTTTATCATGTTTATACATCTTATTTGCTTAGAACGACGGTAGTAAATAAGATGATCCCTTACAACAATTTCAAGAAGTGTTCTCCCCTAACTGTGCACCGTTGCGACAGTTCGCTGTTTCAAAACATCACGCGATGATCGGGTGTTTTATTCAGACGTTCAAATACAACGGTTGTTGACGAGCCTAGCATGTACAGACATGGCCTCGGAACACATGCAAAACACTTAGGGTTAACTTGACGAGCCTAGCATGTACAGACATGGCCTCGGAACACGGAGACCGAAAGGTCGAACATGAGTCGTATAGAAGATACGATCAACATGAAGATGTTCACCGATGATGACTAGTCCGTCTCACGTGATGATCGGACACGGCCTAGTTTGACTCGGATCATGTAATCACTTAGATGACTAGAGGGATGTCTATCTGAGTGGGAGTTCATAAGATGAACTTAATTATCCTGAACATAGTCAAAAGGTTTTTGCAAATTATGTCGTAGCTCATGCTATAGTTCTACTGTTTAGATATGTTCCTAGAGAAAAATTAGTTGAAAGTTGATAGTAGCAATTATGCGGACTAGGTCCGTAAACTGAGGATTGTCCTCATTGCTTCATAGAAGGCTTATGTCCTTAATGCACCGCTCAGTGTGCTGAACCTCGAACGTTGTCTGTGGTTGTTGCGAACATCTGACATACACGTTTTGATAACTACGTGATAGTTCAGTTAAACGGTTTAGAGTTGAGGCACCAAAGACGTTTTTGAAACATCGCAAAACATATGAGATGTTTTGAGGGCTGAAATTGGGATTTCAGGCTCGTGCCCATGTCAAGAGGTATAAGACCTCCGATGACTTTCTTAACCTGCAAACTAAGGAGAAAAGCTCAATTGTTGAGCTTGTGCTCAGATTGTCTGAGTACAACAATCATTTGAATCGAGTGGGAGTTGATCTTCCAGATAAGACAGTGATGGTTCTCCAAAGTCATTGCCACCAAGCTGTTAGAGCTTTGTGATGAACTATAACATATCAGGGATAGATATGATGATCCTTGAGGTATTCGCGATGTTTGACACCGCGAAAGTAGAAATCAAGAAGGAGCATCAATTGTTGATGGTTGGTGAAACCACTAGTTTCAAGAAGGGCAAGGGCAAGAAGGGATACTTCATGAAATGGCAAATCAGCTGCTGCTCTAGTGAAGAAACCCAAGGTAAAACCCAAACCCGAGACTAAGTGCTTCTGTAATAAGGGGAACAACCACTAGAGCAGAATTACCCTAGATACTTGGTAGATAAGAAGGCTGGCAAGGTCGATAGAAGTATATTGGATATACATTGTGTTAATGTGTACTTTGCTAGTACTCCTAGTAGCACCAGGGTATTAGATACCGGTTCGGTTGCTAAGTGTTAGTAACTCGAAACAAAAGGCTACGGAATAAACGGAGACTAGCTAAAGGTGAGCTGACGATATGTGTTGGAAGTTTTTCCAAGCTTGATATGATCAAGCATCGCACGCTCCCTCTACCAAAGATATTAGTATTAAACCTGAATGGTTTATTGAATCTCGATCGTAGTGATACACATGTTCATGCCAAAAGATAGTAATGATAGTACCACCTACTTGTGGCACTGCCACGTAAGTCATATCGGTATAAAACGCATGAAGAAGCTCCATATTGATGGATCTTTGGGCTCACTCGTTTTTGAAAAGTTTGAGACATGCGAACCATGTCTATTGGTGTATATGCATGAAGAAACTCCATGCAAATGGACCGTTTTGACTCACTTGATTTTGAATCACTTGGGACATGCAAATCATACCACATGGGCAAGATGACTGAAAAGCCTCGTTTTCAGTAAGATGGAACAAGATAGCAACTTGTTGGAAGTAACACATTTTGATGTGTGCAGTCCAATGAGTGCTGAGGCATGCAGTGAATATCGTTATGTTCTTACTTCACAGATGATTCGAGTAGATGTTGAGTATATTTACTTGATGAATCACGAGTCTGAATTATTGAAAGATTCAAGTAATTTCAGTGTGAAGTTGAAAGATCGTCGTGACAAGAGGATAAAAGATCTATGATATGATCATAGAGATGAATATCTGAATTACGAGTTTGGCACAGAATTAAGACATTGTGGAAATTGTTTCACAACTGATACAGCCTGGAACACCATAGTGTGATGGTGTGTCCAAACGTCATAGTTGCACCCTATTGGATATGGTGCATACCATGATGTCTATTATCGAGTTACCACTATCGTTCATGGGTTAAGCATTAGAGACAACCACATTCACTTTAAATAGGGCACCACGTAATTCCGTTGAGATGACACCGTATGAATTATGGTTTAGAGAAACCTAAGTTGTCATTTCTTAAAGGTTTGGGGCTGCGACGCTTATGTGAAAAAGTTTCAGGATTGATAAGCTCGAACCCAAAGCGGATAAATACATCTTCATAGGACAACCCAAAACAGTTGGGTATACCTCCTGTCTCAGATCCGAAAGCAATAAGGGATTGTTTCTTGAATCGGGTCCTTTCTCGAGGAAAGGTTTCTCTCGAAAGAATTGAGTGGGAGGATGGTGGAGACTTGATGAGGTTATTGAACCGTCACTTCAACAAGTGTGTAGCAGGGCACAGGAAGTTGTTCCTGTGGCACCTACACCAATTGAAGTGGAAGCTTATGATAGTGATCATGAAGTTTCGGATCAAGTCACTACCGAACCTCGTAGGGTGACAAGGATACGTACTACTTCAGAGTGGTACAGTAATCCTGTCTTGAAGGTCATGTTGCTAGACAACAATGAACCTACGAGCTATGGAGAAGCGATGGTGGGCCCAAATTCCGACAAATGGTTAGAAGCCATAAAATCCGAGATAGGATCCATGTATGAAAACAAAGTGTAGACTTTGGAAGAACTACTTGATGGTCGTAAGGCTGTTAGGTACATATGGATTTTGAAAGGAAGACAGACAATGATGGTAAGTGTCACCATTGAGAAAGCTCGACTTGTCGTTAAGATGTTTTTCGACAAGTTCAAGGAGTTGACTACGATGAGACTTTCTCACTCGTAGTGATGCTAAGAGTCTGTTGGAATTATATTAGCAATTACTGCATTATTTATGAAATCTTGCAGATAGGATGTCAAAACATTGTTTCTTCAACGATTCTTGAGGAAAGGTTGTATGTGATACAACCGGAAGGTTTTGTCTATCCTGAAATATGCTAATAAGTATGCAAAGCTCCAGCAATCCTTCTGAGGACTGGAGTGAGCATCTCGGAGTTGGAATGTATGCTTTGATGATGATCAAAGATTTTGGGTGTATACAAAGTTTATGAGAAACTTGTATTTCCAAAGAAGTGAGTGGGAGCACTATAGAATTTCTGATGAGTATATGTTGTTGACATATTAATGATCAGAAATGACGTAGAATTTCTGGAAAGCATATAGGGTTATTTGGAAAGTGTTTTCAATGGAAAACCTGGATTAAGCTACTTGAACATTGAGCATCAAGATCTATAAGGATAGATCAAAACGCTTAATAGTACTTTCAAATGAGCACATGCCTTGACGTGATCTTGAAGGTGTTCAAGATGGATCAGTCAAAGAAGGAGTTCTTGCCTGAGTTGTAAGGTATGAAGTTAAGACTTAAAGCTCGACCATGGCAGAATAGAGAGAAAGGAACGAAGGTCGTCCCCTATGCTTAAGACATAGGCTCTACAGTATGCTATGCTGTGTATCGCACCTGAAGTGTGCTTTACCATGAGTCAGTCAAGGGGTACAAGAGTGATCCAAGAATGGATCACAGGACAGCGGTCAAAGTTATCCTTAGTAACTAGTGGACTAAGGAATTTTCTCGGTTATGGAGGTGGTAAAAGAGTTCGTCGTAAAGGGTTACGTCGATGCAAGCTGTGACACTAATCCAGATTATTCTGAGTAGTAAACTGGATTCATATAGTAGAACAGTTATTTGGAATAGCTCCAAATAGAACATGGTAGCTGCATCTAGGAGATGACATAGAGATTTGTAAAGCACACACGGATCTGAAAGGTTCAGACCTGTTGACTATAACCTCTCTCACAAGCATAACATGATCAAACCCAGAACTCATCGAGTGTTAATCACATGGTAAATGTGAACTAGATATTGACTCTAGTAAACTCTTTGGGTGTTAGTCACATGGGGATGTGACCTTGAGTGTTAATCACATATCGATGTGAACTAGATTATTGACTCTAGTGCAAGTGGGAGACTGTTGGAAATATGCCCTAGAGGCAATAATAAATTGATTATTATTATATTTCCTTGTTCATGATAATCGTTTATTATCCATGCTAGAATTGTATTGATAGGAAACTCAGATACATGTGTGGATACATAGACAACACCATGTCCCTAGTAAGCCTCTAGTTGACTAGCTCGTTAATCAATAGATGGTTACGGTTTCCTGACCATGGACATTGGATGTCGTTGATAACGAGATCACATCATTAGGAGAATGATGTGATGGACAAGACCCAATCCTAAGCCTAGCACAAGATCATGTAGTTCGTATGCTAAAGCTTTTCTAATGTCAAGTATCATTTCCTTAGACCATGAGATTGTGCAACTCCCGGATACCGTAGGAGTGCTTTGGGTGTGCCAAACGTCACAACGTAACTGGGTGGCTATAAAGGTACACTACGGGTATCTCTGAAAGCGTCTGTTGGGTTGGCACGAATCGAGATTGGGATTTTGTCACTCCGTGTAAACGGAGAGGTATCTCTGGGCCCACTCGGTAGGACATCATCATAATGTGCACAATGTGACCAAGGGGTTGATCACGGGATGATGTGTTACGGAACGAGTAAAGAGACTTGCCGGTAACGAGATTGAACAAGGTATCGGTATACCGACGATCGAATCTCGGGCAAGTACCATACCGCTAGACAAAGGGAATTGTATACGGGATTGATTGAGTCCTTGACATCGTGGTTCATCCGATGAGATCATCGTGGAACATGTGGGAGCCAACATGGGTATCCAGATCCCGCTGTTGGTTATTGACCGGAGAACATCTCGGTCATGACTACATGTCTCCCGAACCCGTAGGGTCTACACACTTAAGGTTCGATGACGCTAGGGTTATAAAGGAAGCTTGTATGTGGTTACCGAATGTTGTTCGGAGTCCCGGATGAGATCCCGGACGTCACGAGGAGTTCCGGAATGGTCCGGTGGTAAAGATTTATATATAGGAAGTCCTGTTTTGGCCATCGGGACAAGTTTCGGGGTCATCGGTATTGTACCGGGACCACCGGAAGGGTCCCGGGGGCCCACCGGGTGGGGCCACCTGCCCCGGGGGGCCACATGGGCTGTAGGGGGTGCGCCTTGGCTTACATGGGCCAAGGGCACCAGCCCCTAGAGGCCCATGCGCCAAGATAAAGGAAAAAGGGGAGAGTCCTAAAAGGGGAAGGCACCTCCGAGGTGCCTTGGGGAGGATGGACTCCTCCCCCCTCCTTAGCCGCACCCCTTCCTTGGAGGAGGGGGCAAGGCTGCGCCTCCCCCCTCTCCCCTGCCCCTATATATAGTGGAGGGGAGGGAGGGCATCCACACCTGAGCCCTGGGCGCCTCCCTCCCTCCCGTGACACCTCCTCCTCTCCCGTAGGTGCTTGGCGAAGCCCTGCAGGATTGCCACGCTCCTCCATCACCACCACGCCGTTGTGCTGCTGCTGGATGGAGTCTTCCTCAACCTCTCCCTCTCTCCTTGCTGGATCAAGGCGTGGGAGACATCGTCGAGCTGTACGTGTGTTGAACGCGGAGGTGCCGTCCGTTCGGCACTAGGATCATCGGTGATCTGAATCACGACGAGTACGACTCCATCAACCCCGTTCACTTGAACGCTTCCGCTTAGCGATCTACAAGGGTATGTAGATGCACTCTCTTTCTACTCGTTGCTGGTCTCTCCATAGATAGATCTTGGTGATACGTAGGAAAATTTTGAATTTCTGCTACGTTCCCCAACACATCAAAGGTGACCATGAAAAATATTTCCACCACCATAACCTTCTGTATCCGTGAGATCCCATCTTGGAGCCTTCGCCGGCGCTCCGCTGGAGGGGGAATCGACCATGGAGGGCTTCTACATCAACACCATAGCCCCTCCGATGAGTTGTGAGTAGTTTACCACAGACCTTCGGGTCCATAATTATTAGCAAGATGGCTTCTTCTCTCCTTTTGGATCTCGATACCATGTTCTCCTTGATCTTCTTGGAGATCTATTCGATGTAACTCTTTTTGTGGTGTGTTTGTCGAGATCCGATGAATTGTGGGTTTATGATCAAGTTTATCTATGAGAAATATTTGAATATCCTCTGAATTCTTTTATGTGTGATTAAGTTATCTTTGCAAGTCTCTTCGAATTATCAGTTTGGTTTGGCCTACTAGATTGATCTTTCTTGCAATGGGAGAAGTGCTTAGCTTTGGGTTCAAACTTGCGATGTCCTTTCCCAATGACAGCAGGGGCAGCAAGGCGCGTATTGTATTGTTGCCATCGAGGATTAAAAGATGGGGTTTATATCATATTGCATGAGTTTATCCCTCTACATCATGTCATCTTTCTTAATGCATTACTCCATTCTTTATGAACTTAATACTCTAGATGGATGATGGATAGCGGTCGATGTGTGGGGTAATAGTAGTAGATGCAGGCAGGAGTCGTTCTACTTGTCACGGACATGATGCCTATATACATGACCATGCCTAGATAATCTCATAATTATTCGCTTTTCTATCAATTGCTCGACAGTAATTTGTTCACCCACCATAACACTTATGCTATCTTGAGAGAAGCCACTAGTGAAACCTATGGCCCCTGGGTCTATCTTTTATCATATAAGCTTTCAATCTGCTTTTATTTGCATCTTTACATTTCCTATCAATATTATAAAATACCAAAAATATATTTATCTTATCATATTATCTCTATCAGATCTCACTTTCGCAAGTGGCCGTGAAGGGATTGACAACCCCTTTATTGCGTTGGTTGCGAGTTCTTTGTTTGTTTGTGTAGGTGCGTGGGACTTCTGAGGAGCCTCCTACTGGATTGATACCTTGGTTCTCAAAAACTAAGGGAAATACTTACACTACTATTGCTGCATCACCCTTTCCTCTTCAAGGAAAACCAACGCAAGCTCAAGACGTAGCAATGGCGCACCTTCCCGTACCCGTAACATGGCTAGGGGTGGTCAGACGGCGTCGGAAACAGCCTCTCCAGCGGAGGCAGAGGGCAGCGGTCACCGAAGACGAAGACGACGGCGGCTAGGGGCAACTACATGGGCTCCAAGAGGGCGGAACAGCACCACCGGAGAGTGGCAGAGGCCCTGGAAGGGTTGCCCTGGCCTGGGAGGGGCTGGAGCTGTGGGAATGACCTGAGGGGATCGCAGGCGAGCTCGAGCTCGGGGACGGCAGCCCGCGGCCTGCTCAGCCGGGCTACGGCTTTCTACTAGCTTGTGGGGTGTGTGGGAGTGGATGTGGGTGCTCGAGGAGGCTGGGGGTGGCCGTATTTATAGGCGAGCGGCAAGGAGGGTTCGGGCTCAACTGGAGGACACCTGTCCACGGCGCCCAGCGACAAACGACGTCAGTGAGAGAGGGGGAAGAGGACGGAGCTCACGCGGGAACTGTTGGCGAGCATGAACGAGCATAGGGGCGAGAGGAAGATGACGAGCACAGTGCGCCGCGCACTGTGGCGATGGCCGGACCGTGCCCGTGCCTGCTGCGGCAAGCTCCGGCATCGGCGAGTGCCAGTGCAGAGTTAAGTGAGTGGAGACGGAGATGGTGGCGTGGTTTGGCACGCTCGAACAGGCTGGGCAGCGAACGTGCGCGCAACAGAGCGCTCGGCGGCACTCAGAGCGCGTGTTTTGCATGCCAGCACGCTTGGACGAATGCGGTCACCGCGTGAACTATGACATCAGGCCAGCCTAAGCGCAAACTTCATGTCTGGCGTGTAGTCCGTGGTAGTTTTGAGTGTTACCAGGCTTGGGTTGGGTTCCAGGTGCAGTAGAAATGAGTTTACACTCCAGGTAAGTTTCAGGACAGTAACTTTGGAGGTTTACTGTGGTCAAACCACTGGGAGTTGAGGGCTGGGCTTTGGAGGCTAGCCAACACTTTCTAAGGTAAAGATGCACGAGCAAAACCAGCTACAATGAAGCTAGTAAAATGGTAGTTGTTGTAGAAACTACCATTTATGTCCAGAAATGAAAATATTTTCTGTAGCCAAAATATTCCAAAAACTGATGAAATATTTTTGCCCAAAAAGGTGCCCTAGGGTTTAAAGAATAATTGGGATTTTTCTCAGGATTTTATGGGCAAGAAAATTTTGGGTTGCTTTGGAGCACAAAGTTCTAGCTAGGGTTTAGGAGGGGAAATTGAATATTTTTCATTAAAGAAAAATATTCCAAATGATATTATGAGGTGAACCAGAGAGGGAGTGATGGTTTGAGAAGGAGATGAAGCACTTGGGTGAAAGTCAAGGGGTACCCAAGTGGTTAAGTCCAGATGAAAGATTCAAAAACTCCAAACTCAAATTCAAACCAACTGAAAACCAGGCAAAGAAGGGAGGGCAAAAACCAGGCTGTCACACTAATGTCACTATTACACTGCTACAAAACTACTACTATCACTATTACTGTTACTATTGCTGTTGCTACTACTATCAAAACTATCAAACTACTTTGCTACTGATTGATTTGCTGCAGATAATTAATCTCCACGTGTGGTTGAATTGACAACTCAGCTGCTAATACTTGCAAATATTCTTTGGCTACCCTTGTGTCAAATCTATTAATTTGGGTTGAATACTCTACCCTAGAAAACTGTTGCGATCCCATATACTTGTGGGTTATCATAATGTTTTTCTGGCATTGTTGCCGGGGAGCATAGCTATATTTGTTGAGTCACTTGGGATTATTATAAAATTATCACTATGAAGAATTTGAAGGATGCTAAGACTAAGATTTTTCCCTCTAAGACGAGGGGAGGTAAGGAACTGCCATGCAGCTCCGCTTTAGATTCACCTTCTGTTATAAGTAAGCTTGCAACTCGACCACATGCTATTAATTCTGATATGTCACAAGTTATTGATGATGCTACTTATGCTATGAATGCTACTCATGATGATGCTAGTATCTTGCTTGATGATAATGTGCCACTAGGTGAATTTCTTGATGAACAAATTGCTAGAGTAAGATAGCATGATATTGTTGAAACTGAAAATCTTGAAACACCTACTAGAACTAGCCCTCCTAGATATGAATTGCCAAAGGTACCCGAAGTTTTATGCTATGAGTGAGGAGGCAACTAGAGATATTCTTGCTTATAAGGATAGAGATGATCTAGAAAAACTATTATGCAAGATTAAAGATAGATCTTTGAATGCTAGAATGAAATGTGATTCTAAGTTTGCTACTTCACCTATCTTTATTGATGATAAGGATTGTGAGTTCTCTGTCGACCCAGAGTTAATTACTTTGGTTGAATCTGATCCTTTCCATGGTTATGAAACTAAAACTGTTGTGGCACATCTTACTAAGTTGAATGACATAGCCACCCTTTTTGCTCATGATGAGAAGATTCACTATTACTATATCCTCAAATTATTTCTGTTCTCATTAAAAAGTGATGCTAAAGCTTGGTACAATACTCTTGCTCCTGGTTGTGTGCGCAGTCCCCAGGATATGATTTATTAATTCTCTGAAAGATATTTCCCTGCTCATAAGAAACAAGCTGCCTTGCAGGAAATATTTAACTTTGTGCAAATTGAGGAAGAGAGTCTCCCAGAAGCTTGGGGGATGCTTCTCCAATTGCTTAATGCTTTTACTGATCATCCTCTTAAGAAAACTGAAATACTTTATATCTTCTATAATGGGCTAACCGATGCTTCTAGGGATTTCCTAGATAGTTGTGCTGCTTGTGTTTTTAGGGAACAAACTATTGAGCAACCTAAAGAATTATTGAATAACATATTGAAAAATTACGATGATTGGACTCCTCCTGAAACACCGCCTAAACCCACTCTGAAGAAGAGGGGTATCTTATATCTCAGTCCTGAAGATATGCAAGAGACAAAGAAATCTATGAAGGAAAAAGGTATTAAAGCAGAGGATGTTAAAAATTTACCACCTATTGAAGAAATACATGGGCTTGATACACCACCACCACCTAAGATGGTAGACGTAATTTTTTTAATGAAATTCAATGCTAGTGATAATCCTCATAATAAACATCCTAGTCAATGCCTTTATGAGTTTGATAATTACACTAGAAAGCAAGATCACTTCAATGCAAAACGTTATGAAACAATTGAAATACAACTCTGATATGATTTCTCACTTAAGTGACTTGTTATTTAGAATCTCGAATCATGTTAGAGGTGTAGGAAAACCTCCTGACAAAGATAATGAAGTTTCTATCTCTGATACTGAAACTCAATCTGGTAGTGAACACTCACCTTCTGATAATGAAAAAGATAATGATGAGGTTCATGAAGACACTCAAACAAATAACAAAGAACTAGACAATGATGTTGAGATAGAACCAGTTGTTGATCTTGATAACCCACAACCTATGAATAAAAGATATGATAGAAGAGACTTTGTTGCTAGAAAACATGGAAAGGAAAGAGAACCATGGGTTCAAAACCTATGCCCTTTCCACCTAAGCAGGCCCGACCCTGATGAGGGGGCAGGGGGGCGGCTGCCCTGGCCCCCCGAAAACGAGGGGCCCCCCAAGTCTGCCTGTTAATACGATTGGGCCTTTTCTATCCTGGGCCTACGTTACCTGCACTTGTTACGTTTTGGAGACATCGATCGATCAGGGAGAGAGAGCGGATCATGCGGCATGACGCGGGGAAGTGATTTCATTGATTGACGTCCCGCACGACGACAATCGCCTGCAGGCTGTTCGACTTTTTTGCGCCGATCGCCTCAAAACCTCAACGTCGGCAGGCTGTGACGGCCGCATGGCAGCGGATTGCGGAAGCGAGACAACCAAGCCTCACCGTCTCATCGTGGCACCACCGAAGCAGCAGCTCCAGCCTACGCCTCATCACCGCCACCGATGTGAGAGTTGTCCTATATCGTAACGATTTTGCCCTAACTTATGCCTAGCTTTTTTTGCTTCCTATACGGACGCCTCATCAAGGCTTGAAGGGTCTGTACGGGTTTGAGTTTACTGGGCTGCTTGCCGGACAGCCGAATCCAGGTATGTACATACCACGTAGAACTCTCGATGCAATGAAAGTTATGTATAGCTTATAGTTTTCTGCATCTTAGCGAGTAAGATTGTTTGATGAAAGGCAGTGTTTGCGTGTACTTGCAATATGAAATTACATTCAATTCTGTCCTAAAAAAATTACATTCACTTCTTTTTCTTGAAAACCATCCAAGAAATGTCAAAACACGGCACAATATATAACTATGTGGTTGATTTTCTCAGATTAATTAGGAATAGTTGAAGCAAACACAAATAAGATGGGCATGACAATGCTAATAAGCAAACGAATGTACATGGAGTAATTGAAGAATCGTCGCCGAACAATTATTCTTTCATAGTAATCAATAATCATTCTTATTGCATGTTTTAGTATGTTGTATAGTCAAAAACTTAAAGTTTCAGAAAGTTTATACTCAAAGTAGCTTTCTAAAGTTAAAGGGGCCCCAGCTTCTAGTTTCGCCCTGGGCCCCTAAAATCTCAGGACCGGCCCTGCACCTAAGTTAACTAAAAATAAAGATGATGAAGAATTTGAACGCTTTGTTGAAATGCCAAGGCCAATCTTTTTGCATACTCGCTTGACTAATATCTTAAAATGCCTCCTTATGCAAGGTATATGAAAGATATCATAACCAACAAGAGAAAAATAACGGAAGCTGAAATCTCCACCATGCTTGCTAATTATACTTTTAAAGATGGAGTACCTAAAAAACTTGGAGATCCGGGAATACCAACTATACCTTGCTCCATTAAAAGAAACTATGTGAAAACTGCTTTATGTGATTTGGGAGCTGGTGTTAGTGTTATGCCTTTCTCTTTATATAAAAGACTTGATTTGAATAAACTCACACCTACTGAAATATCTTTGCAAATGGCTGACAAATCAACTGCCATACCTATCGGTATTTCTGAGGATGTGCCCGTTGTTGTTGCTAATGTTACTATTCTGACTAACTTTGTTATACTTGAGATGCCCGATGATGACAACATGTCGATTATCGTTGGTAGACCCTTCTTGAATACTGCAGGGGCCGTTATTGATTGCAATAAAAGCAATGTCACTTTTCATATCAATGGTAATGAGCATACTATGCACTTTCTGAAGAAACAATTCCAAGTGAATGGTATTAATGTTATTGAAAAATCTCCGGCAATCACTAGTGGACATTTTCAATTACCTCTACCTACTGTTAAAAAGAAATATGAAATGCTTATTGTTGGGGATATTCATATCCCCGTTGAGGTAACTTAGTGATTTACGAAAGTTGTTTGGTTTCATCCTAATTGAAAGTGGTTGTTAATAAGACTTGATCAACCTTATTAATGGATCATTTTTGAGAGGTATGAAGTTGATGAATTTAGTGAGCACTACCTTCTGTCCGTACCTTTTATTTTCTGTTTTTATCAGTTAAATAAAATAAAATGCCATGCTTTGTCTATTTTCTGAGTTTTTCGTGCAATAAAAAATGACCCAAAAATAAAAGTTCCTAGAATGCTTTGAAAATTTAATACGATTTTTCTGAATATTTAAGAATTTTTGGTGCAAATAATATCAAAGGGAGGTGCATCAGGTGGGCACAACCCACCTGGGCGCGCTAGGACCCCCAGGCGCGCCCTGGTGGGTTGCGTTCCCCACGTGGGCCCCCTCACTTATCTCTTCATCCCACATCATCACCTACCTCCAGAATTTTTTTTGCATTGCTCCCTCTTTCATGTTCTTGCACTCAACCCCGCGGATTTCGATCTCCTTGCTCGAAGCTCTGTTTCCGAAACTGTTTGAGGGAATTGTTTCTTGGTTTGTGACTCTTCCATGTGTCCAATTAGTTTTTTCCTTAGTGGTTTATATTTTGAATAATTAGCTACTCTTGGTGCTGTTGTAGACGAGCTTGCATGTTAAATTCTTAGAGTTCTAAGTAGTTTGAATGCTTGCTATGACCTCTATACATCCCTATGAGTAGTTGCTACCAATCTTGTGAAGTTTTTTTAACAAACTTTTGTGACCCGAAAAATTTCAGAAAATTGTACGCGAATATCACGAACTTCTTTGGAAGGAGTTCTTCGAGGAGGAGATCCTTGGAGGCATCTTCTAGTAGCAGCTCCACTCGTTGGTCTTATGTTGACCCGAGTGAAAGTTCCATTCGATATGCCGCCACCAAAACATGCTTATGGCCATGCAATGATTATATGATGAGTGTGGTTATTAAAGAGGAATTTGAGCAATATGTTAGCAATGCCGATCTCGGCCCCTACATTTCAGATAAGTGCAGCCAACACCCCACTCTCACTGAATCATTTGTCAAAGGATTTAAATTCCACCCCTGTGAGTCTATGGTGTCATGTAAACTGTATGACAATCCATTTACCATATCTTTAGAGAGATTCACTCACCACTGCAAAATCCCATTTTGGGCTTCGCTCGATGAACCGCCAAGGTATGAGTTTGAGATATTTTTGACTAGCCTTTGCTATGGTAAAACTAGGGGAGTGACACAAGGTAGAATAAAGAGCATTCATTTTCCTGCAACCCAGTACTTTGCATTATTTAATGGAAAATGTATTGTAGGCAAACAAGATTGTAGTACACTTTGTGCTCCAGACTTGAGCCTCATACGCATCGCTCTCACCGGTGACAAAAGTTATAATCTTGGAGCGATTGTTGCATGTAGGTTACAACATAACGCTGGTAGTGGATATATTTATGGTGGAATTTATGCCACACGATTTGCAAGGGAGCTGGGTGTTTCACCTTTTCCCTATGACCCTATTTTACCCACGCAGTACCTAGACTTTGATGCTATGAATGAAACGTCATAAGATCCTTAGAGGTGATCCCCATAATTTCACCTATAAATTGATGTTTAATAAGGACTCCGTGGTGGACACATATTTGCCTGCACCTACTCTTTTTAATGTTCACAACATGGGAATATATTATGTTCTTGAGAGCAAGGCCCGAGCTCATAACGCAGCGGTTGTGGCTGCACGACGGGCTGAGGCATCCGCACCGAGAGCCTCTGTGAGCTACCACTCCGACCATTATGGAGGCTACTGACTGATTAGCAAGTTAGGACAAAATCCTAAGCTTGGGGGAGTACATATTTCCACCGACATTACATTCATGTTCACTCATTTCATTTCAGTTGTCGGTGTTCACACTTTTTCATTGTATTATCCATGTTAAATTTGTTTTCTCACTTTCTTCTTGTGTGTTTCAAAAACTTTGAGAAAATCCAAAAACATATTTCTTGCTTCTTTTTTATTTTTCTTCCTAGTATAAATTGTTGTAGCACTAAAAATAAAACCCAAAAAGATTTCCTTGTTCTTCTTTTACTTGTTGGGAGCTTTCCTGTGTAAATAGTTTTTCTCGTTTTTGCTTTTCCCTTTTTATTTGCTTGTTTACGAGAAACCAAAAACTCCAAAAATATTTCAGTGTGTTTCTCTGAATTCCTGTTCTTTTTATTGAGTCATACCGAGGAGAAGACCGTGATGAAAATGTTGAGTGACTCTCATTTGCATTATTGTTGATCTAACAAAGAGTCCATATTACCTTGTCTTCTCCTTTTGAATAAAATGTTTGCAGATTCCAGCTTAGTCCACGGCACTCTTGCACTATTATTATTTTCAATTCATTCGGTCGTGCAAATTAAAGGCAATAATGACGATATTTGATGAACTGGTCGTGGTAGAGAGAAACAAGTATGAACTCGACTTGTTCTGTTTTTGTAAATATGTTTAACCTAGTATCCATGATTCATCCTATTATGATGAAACATGTTTGCAATGACATCTAGAGATTATAGTTTCTCATGCCATGCATAGGTAGCTAGGAGTGGATAATGATTTATCTTGGATGTCAACATTGCGTTAAAATGATTGTGATGTAGTATGATGATATGGTATCCTCCTCTATATGTTTGACTGGCTTGACTTGGCACATGTTCATGCATGTAGTTGAATCAAAACCAACATAGCCTCTATGATATTTATGTTCATGGTGTTCATATCCTACTCATGCTAGTATCCCATTTTACTTATGCATAATGCATGTTGATGACCGTTGTTGCTCTCTAGCTGGACGCTTCTCAACCTATTTGCTAGCCTTCGCCTGTACTAAGTGTGAATTCTGCTTGTACATCAAAAACCTGAAACCCAAGTTATTCCAGATGAGTCCACCATTACCCTGTTGTTCTAAGTAAATTTGCATATGCCACCTCTGAAAACTTCAAATAAATATCCTTTTTGTGTGCCTGGATTGTTCATAGAGCGACATGAGGTAGTTGGTATCTTCCATGCTAAGGAGGTTATTATCAGGATGGGTGTTTATTCACTCACCATTGCACGAGAGAAGGGGCGGTAATAGGGATTCCCAGTCTCAAATTGCAAAAAGAACTTATAAACAACCAAACAAAAACTCCTATGGAGCAATAACCTTTACTTTATCGCTTGGGAACCGCTACTAATGTATTTAGCATGGAAGATATTGATAAATGATTGTCGCGAAGTAAACAAGAAGGGTGCATGTCTCAAAATTTCATTTACCTCTGTTTTTAAAAACTTGAGCTCTAGCACCCTTGCAAATCACTGCTTCCCTCTGCGAAGGGACTTTCTATTTACTTTTATGTTGTGTCATCACCTTCTCAAATAAGCGCCAAAACCTGAGAGCACTGCTGTCATGCTGATGCATTGTGTGTAGCTAATGTTGGGTGCATCATGGATGGATCTTTTCTACCATGAATTACAATGTTCAGGCACTGCTTGAACTTTGGAGGTGCTTTGCATTTATGTTTTGCGGTCTCAGAAAGGGCTAGTGAGATACCACTATTGTCATATTATATCATGGTTGTTTTCACAACATGTTACTGCTTGAGATATCTTATTATTGCTCGCTAGTTGATTATGCCATTTATATGAGTTAATATAATTTTTAAGAGTTATTGTCGACATGGTTAGTTATAATCTTTGCTGAAAACCTGGGTGCTGTTTAAGCTTATTTATGGAAACAAGAGCAAAAGAGTTCGTAAAAGTTTTTCTTTTCACTTTTAGTTTATCAACTGAATTGCTTGAGGACAAGCAAAGGTTTAAGCTTGGGGGAGTTGATACGTCTCCGTCGTATCTACTTTTCCTAACGCTTTTCCTCTTGTTTTGGACTCTAATTTGAATGATTTGAATGAAACTAACCCGGTCTGACGCTGTTTTCAGCAGAACTACCATGGTGTTGTTTTTGTGCAGAAATAGAAGTTCTCAGAATGGAACAAAATTTTGCAAGGATTTTTTATACAATAAAAGAGAATTTCTGGAGCCAAGAACTAACGAAGGGGGGAACCTAGGTGGGCACAACCCACAAGGGAGTGCCACCCCCTCTAGGCGTGCCCAGGTGGGTTGTCCCCACCCGATGGCCCCGCAGACCCTGAAACCAACGCTATAAAATCCTATTTTTCTAGAAAAAAACTGGGAGAAAGAATTATCACGCTTCATGAGATGGAGCCGCCACCGTCTCATGTTCTTCATTAGGAGGCCAAATCTGGAGTTCGTTCGGGGCTTCGGAGAGGGAGATCTTCGATCTTCGTCATCACCAACCCTTCTCCATCGCCAATTCCATGATGCTCCCCACCGGGAGTGAGTAATTCCTTCACAGGCTCGCTGGTCGGTGAGCAGTTGGATGAGATTCATCATGTAATTGAGTTAGTTTTGGTAGGGCTTGATCCCTAGTATCCATTATGTTCTGAGATTGATGTTGGTATGACTTTGCCATGCTTAATGCTTGTCACTTTGGGCCCGGGTGCCATGATTTCAGATCTGAACCGTCTATGTTATCACCATTATATTCACGTTCTAGATCCAATCTTGCAAGTTATACTCACCTACCACTACTGGAAACTGGGAATTTTCCATCAGCCAGCTCTTTTCCATCTGCCAGCTGATGGCAAAGAACGTCTTTGCCATCTTCTTATAAAAAACAGATGGCAAAGAACTGACAGACGGCAAATAACATGGTTGCCATCAGCCAATTCTTTGCCATCTGCTAGTGGATGGCAAATAATCTTTGCCATCTGCCAGCAGATGGCAAATAGGTTGGCAAATCCTATGGCCGTCAAGAGTGTAACGGCGTACTAGCCCCACCTCTTTGCCATCTGCCAGCAGACGAAAAGATTCTTTGCCATCTGCAGGCAGATGGCAAAGAGATGGGGTTATTTTTTTCTAGATAAAAAAAACTATGGGGTTATTTTTGTTCTCATTGGTTGAAATGTTTGTGTCATGGATTGATGACATGGCAACCCTAGGGTCCCACATCCATACGTATTCAATTGACACACCCCCTCAGCTAGCACACACACATCTTATCCATTCTCCACCCGACTCACGCACAACAACCCTAGCGAGCAGCGGCTGGAGGCGGGCACCATGGCTCACGGCTGTTCGCTCGCTCGTGCCGCTAGGTGCGACGCGGCGGGGCCCAAGGTGGCGGGAGGCGGGCGCCGCGGTCCACGGCGACTGGAGCTGCGCGACACGGTAGTGGCCCGCGGCGGAGGGGAGCAGGCTCCCGGCTGTTGGCTCGCGCTGCTGCGGTTGCTGAAGCATCCATGGAGTCGCCAACCCCCAAGTCGCCGTACGAGTGAGTTCCCAAGCCCCAGCGTCACGCCTGAACCTCATGCCCCAACCTCTGCTGTTTGAAATAGCCTTTTACCTGTGCTGTTTTTACCTGAAACTTGTAGGTTGGAGCCAACGAATATTTTTAGCTTAGACCTAGTTCTTCAAGGGTTTCTATTGGAGGAACCGAGCGGTAGGAAATCATATGTGAAGGGGAAAACAATTAGATGGAACGTAGACTCGGAGGATTTCACAATTGATGTGCTAATGGATGGCTTAGGTGCTGAGCTGAGAGTTGGCAGGAATCAGAGTGTTACTGTGTTAGTACAAACCGGAATACATGTATTATTTGAACCATTATTGGTTTAAGTTGAGAAAATGGCATGGATAGAGGTATAGGAAAGTTGTAGTGGCATATTCCCAAGTAGAGCTTTTGTAATGGCATATTTCCAACTCACGAAAATTGTAGTGGCATAGATCCAATTAACCCTTGAATATATGCCTTCAAATATGCAAGATTATACTCCCTCCGTTCCGAATTACTTGTCGCAGGTATGGATGTATCTAGATGTATTTTAGTTCTAGATACATCCATTTCTGCGACGAGTAATTTGGAACGGAGGGAGTAGTTTCCTTTATGAGTATGATGAAGGATTATCACTTATGCAGTTTGATACTTGTGCTGAAATCTTACTTTACTTGAACCTCGATTCTGTTTCAAGCATACTTTGTCGAATTCTCATTGGTTTCATGGTCTCTACAAAATAAAACATCCACTTTAGTTCTTAACTTCTCATTGGTTTCATGGTTTCCAGGAAACAAACATCCACTGTGTCAATCACTCAAGATGGTGCATGCAGTTTTCCTGAAAGTTAAGTCTGAGGTAGTCAACAATACATGTGCATATATGAATATTTCTCCTGGACTTGAACTTCGATTAATGAAAAGAAACTTTAATCTAGAAATCATACAAAAAAATTGCTTTTTGAAAATGCACTTGGCTCTGACACATGTATGGATCCCAGTGCACCATTTCACTCAATTTTGGAGAAATATGATAATACCCATGGCATTTGGTGCCGGCTGACCCTGACAGTGTGGCATCCGCCCTTTTCAGGGCCTGCTCCTACATAAAGTTGGGTGATGGGACGACGACCAATTTCTGGGAGGACAAATGTTTGCCGGGTGGGCGTTCCGTCTAAGACCTGGCGCCAACACTGCTCACTTTTGTGCCCAAGAGCACAACTAGGTTTACTTCTGCCTTCCTTTTGACTACAATTCCTTGTGTGAGCTCCTCTCTCTAATTCATGTCCACCTAATTTATTTTTTCAGTCATCTAGGGTTTGGATGGGGCTGGGTTCCTACAACGACGACAACAGAGGCGACAAACACCACTTTGCAACCTCGCCGAACTGTGTTGCTGAACTGAAGGTACTGTAGCAATCCTTCTGGTTTGGTAGCTACAACTGAGATACTTAGCTTGTTTATGCCTTCATTTTTTTAGTAAAAAACATGATTCCAGCATGTGTAGAGTATTAGATTTCAGTTGTTTGTTGTAGTTTGTTTTCAGGGTTCAGTAAATTCTGCATCAATATTTAAAGTTTTAGTATCAAGTGATGATGAGCAAGGTCCGCTTTTGATTGTTGTATGCCAACCCATGTTTTCTATTTGTAGATGGTTGTGTTTTTGCAGTTGGCCTACATCTGGATTACTTTCAACGTAATATCATTTTCTTCATATCGATATCCTATTAATTACTACTACATCAAGGATCTTCATGTTGTTGGTTTTCTTACAACTCCACTCATTGGTAATGATGGTTTAATTTCTTTGATATTTTCTTCAGTTTAGGGACAGCAGCAGTTTTACCACCGATGGTGTTGCATGTAAGCTGGATGTTCTCATTGTTCTCTTGGCTCTGATCGGGTGAGTTCTTCCCTATTTCCTTTTACGGTAGTACGGTTGTATGCATATGCCTCTTGATATTTACCAGCTCTTCTTAGGATTGCCTAACTAGCATATATATTCTCAGAAAAATTATCATCTACGGCCCATTGTCAGCTATACAACTTTTGAATTATGTGAAGTTCAGTTCAGATTTGATAGCTATGTCAAAACTCAATATTGTATAACATGTTTTTTGTATGAGTGATATTAGCTTTCTGAGTCAGATAATTTTATCGTAAGTGCTTAACTTGATGACTTTGTAAACTTGCAAGACAGAAATTTCATTCTGTAAGGAAGTGAAAGACCTTCTCATTTTCTGATTGTTCTACCTCTCTGACTGAAACAGGAACTTTCGCGCAAAGAAAACACACACAGGGCAGGAACATGAGTACTCTCGCCCTTCCATGTTTCTGGTCGATCGAACTCTTCGGTGACCAGAAAATGAGAAAAGGGTAGGTCGTCGATGTACAGACCACAGGCGCTCAGACGCACGGCCAACATCATGGTCGTCATAGCTCATAACCCATGAGGGGGTGACGAAGCAAGAAAGGAAGGTTAGTTGACTCTCCTCTAATTAATTTTGTTGCTGTTGAGAAACTCTCCTCTCCGATTCTGATTGTCTTAGTTAGTCCTTGGAAATCTCCCAACATTAGATTAATTTATGCATTAAAAACTACAAAGAGTACAATAGTAGAAATTATAGTCATAGAAACTGATGTGGGTTGCAGAACTCCCCGGCGACGAGCATCATTGGGTCGACGTTGCAGCCAGCGGCTGCCGCCATGCATTTGGAAATTGCAGGAGTTTTTTCTTGAAAAGAAAATATAAAATTTACACCTCTTGCACCACTGATAGAGATGTGCCTTGCTGTAATAAGATGATGGGCTCATGACTTATCTTTCTTGGAAAAAACAAGGAATCTAGCCATAACTATGTACATATCTGGATACTCATCTGTTTTTTCTCAAGCTATCATGTCAAGTGTATAGGAAATGATGATATACAGAATAAGGAGAAAGACATGCTGACAGTACATCCGGTTCCAATTTTCATCATACTATGTGCTAATATATGCTCTCAACGATAATATGCCACCTTGCGCTATCTACACACGTAACATGTTCTTCTTTTGTATAATTATACACTATAAAATTATTGTATGCTTACCTTTGGTGGAATTTCAGAGTTGAAAGGACATGAAGTTTCCACGCGAGGGGAGTTAATTTTGGTTGTCCTTTGTTTCATAGAAAATGTTGGTATCATTTAGAACTATGTTTATTTGGTGTAACCGGAATTAATCACTGGTTAAACATATAGAAGGAGTCTCTCTATTGGAAGGGGAAAATATAATATTAGACACCATTTATTTTTCTGCTCGCTGATGCATGCAATGTATCATTTGGCCTTGATTTAATGTACTGCACTTTTCTTCATTGTTCTCTGTTCTTTAATAAGTCAGACTCATATAGAACCTGATATTTCTTAGTGATGTCTTCAGATCCCATGAATGCCATTTTGCACCAAAGGTTTGTAACCATTGGGGAATGTTTTCTTGCTCTGATGTATCAAGTTGCCATGGGGGTGATATAGAGGTGAAAGCTAGCAAGCCATCTCCTGATATTTTCCTTACTAGCAAGCTTAATACGGAACACTTATATTTCAGTACTTGTTTGTTTAATTGTGTTATTTATCTGCAGGTCTCTTCCTTGTCCAAAGTATGTCATACCTAATCAAGACATGTTCATTAAATTTACCCGTCATGTAAATGACACAACATGATTCACTTGTGTATAGTGTAAACATATATTTATTTATGGCAAGCAGGTGTTCAAATTATAGTTGTGAAACGTGTATAGTGTAAGGATATAATTATTAAGGGAAGTGACGTCACAGTGGTCGTGCCTGGTCTTCTCCGAGTCTATGCTTGTGGTTTGTGTTCTTTAGATCTGTTCATGCCCTGATATTGCTATCTGATTTCATTGGAAGGTGAAAATGAATTGATATAAGAAAAAATAAAATTAAATGGGGCAATATAGTCACTTTGCCATCTGCTAGCAGATGGCAAAGAGCTTTGCCATTAGCTGGCAGATGGCAAAGAGGCCACGTGTCATCTACATGTAAAATTTGGGCTGGCCTATTTGGGCTCTTTGCCATCTGCCAGCAGATGGCAAAGCTCTTTGCCATGTGCTGGCAGATGGCAAAGCATGCAGCCTTTGCCATCTATTGGCAGATGGCAAAGAGCCTGCAGCTTTTGCCATCTGCTGGCAGACGGCAAAGTATGCCGTTAGCCTTCTAACGTGGCTAACCCCGTTAAGAGGCTTTGCCATCTGCCAGCTGATGGCAAAGCCACAGGCTCTTTGCCATCAGCCAGCAGACTACAAAGAAGCCTTTACCGGCAGGGTTTCAGACAAACTGTTTGCCATCTGCTGGCAGATGGCAAAGCCTTTGCCATCCGCTGACCATGCCTTTGCCATCTTCCATGGCAGATGGCAAAGTGACATATTCCAGTAGTGTACTACATGTTATGATCCGGCAACCCCGGGGTGACAATAGTCGGGACCACTCCTAGTGATGGCCGTAGTTTGAGGAGTTCATGTATTCACCGTGTGCTAATGCTTTGTTCCAGTACTCTATTAAAAGGAGGCCTTACCCTTAGTTTACAGTAAGACCCCGTTGCCACGAGAGGGTAGGACAAAAGATGCCATGCAAGGTCTCTCCATAAGCATGTATGACTATTTACGGAATACATGCCTACATTATATTTATGAACTGGAGCTAGTGTCGTATCACCCTAGGTTATGATTGTCTCACGATGAATATCATCCAATGAATCGCCAATCCAATGCCTACGATTTTCCTACATATTGTTCTTGCTAAGTTACTATCGCTACTGTCAATATTGCACTACTACAGAACTACTGCTATCACTGTTACTGTTACTATTGTTGTTGCTACTACTATCAAAACTATCAAACTACTTTGCTACTGATTGCTTTACTGCAGATAATTAATCTTCAGGTGTGGTTGAATTGACAAGTCAGCTGCTAATACTTGCAAATATTCTTTGGCTCCCCTTGTGTCTAATCTATAAATTTGGGTTGAATACTCTACCCTCGAAAACTGTTGCGATGCTATATACTTGTGGGTTACCAGGGGGGCTGCCTAGGGCTCCCCCAAGGGGCTGGCGGCCACCTTGGGCTCCTGCCATGGTCGCGCCCCCTTCCTTCTTGGGCACGCGGGAGGAAGGCAGGAGGGGGTGGCACCCACCTTTCCTTCTTTTCATGAGGAAGGGAAGGCAGGAGGGGCTAGCCCCCCCTTTTCCTCACTTAGGGTTGGCGGCCTAGAGGTGGGGCGCGCCAACCCCTTGTGGGCTGGTGTGCTCCCCTCGTTGGCCCATATGGCCCAATAACCTCCCGGGGACACCCGTAACCCCTTCCGGTGATCCGGTGACTACTCGATTCATTCTGAAACCTTTTTGGTGACCAAATAACATTGTCCTATATATCAATCTTTACCTCTGGACTATTCCGGAGCTCCTCGTCATGTCCGTGGTATCATCCGGGACTCCGAACAACGTTTGGTCACCAAATCACATAACTCATATAATACTATATCGTCAACGAGCGTTAAGCGTGTGGACCCTACGGGTTCGAGAATGATGTAGACATGTCCGAGACACTTGTACGGTCAATAACTAATAGCGTGACCTAGATGCCCATATTGGTTCCTACATATTCTATGAAGATCTTTATCGGTCAAACCTTTATGACAATATATGTAGTTCCCTTTGGCTGTCGGTATGTTACTTGCCCGAGATTTGATGTTGGTATCTCTATACCTAGTTCAATCTCGTTACTGGCAAGTCTCTTTGCTCGTTTCGTAATACATCATCTCGTAACTAACTCCTTAGTCACTTTGCCTACAAGCTTCTTGTGATGCTGTATTACCAAGAGGGCCCAGAGATACCTCTCTGATACACGGAGTGACAAATCCCAATCTCGATCCATGCCAACTCAACAAACATCTTCGGAAATACCTGTAAAGCATCTTTATGATCACCCAGTTATGTTGTGACGTTCGATAGCACACAAGGTATTCCTCCGGTATCCGGGAGTTGCATGATCTCATGGTCAAAGGAATATGTATTTGATATTAAGAAAGCAGTAGCAATGAACTGAACAATCATATGCTAAGCTAACGGTTGGGGTCTTGTCCATCACATAATTCTCCTAATGATGTGATCCCGTTATCAAGTGACAACACATGTCTATGGTTTGGAAACCTTAACCATCTTTTGATCAATGAGCTGGTCTAATAGAGGCTCACTAGGGACACGGTGTTGTCTATGTATCCACACATGTATCTGAGTTTTCGATCAATAGAATTCTAGCATGGATAACAGACGTTTATCATGAATAGGGAAATATGATAATAACCAATTTATTATTGCCTCTAGGGCATATTTCCATCATAATGTTGATCCATCAGGCATCACTCAGGACTCCAATGAAATTTATGATTTTCCCCACAACGAGCCACTAGCCAGATCCCCTAGTTGGCAACAACAAGATATTACCAGGCCTCACCCGTTATTAGCTCCTTACCACAATGCCCTGGCCTAACAAGGTGGGTGTTGAGGGAGTCTTGGATTAAGGGGTCCTCGGACAGCCGGACTACATACCTTAGCCAGACTATTGGACTATGAAGATACAAGATTGAAGACTTCGTCCCGTGTCCGGATGGGACTCTCCTTTGCGTGGAAGGAAAGCTTGGATATTTGAATATATAGATTTCCTTCTCTGTAACCGACCCTGTGTAACCCTAGCCACCTCCAGTGTCTATATAAACTGGAGGGTTTAGTCGTAGGACAACAACAATCATAATCATAGGCTAGCTTCTAGGGTTTAGCCTCTACAATCTCGTGGTAGATCAACTCTTGTAATACTCATATCATCAAGATCAATCAAGCAAGAAGTAGGGTATTACCTCCATCAAGAGGGGCCAAACCTGGGTAAAACATTGTGTCCCCTGCCTCCTGTTACCATTAGCCTTAGTCGCACAGTTCGGGACCCCCTACCCGAGATCCGCCGGTTTTGACACCGACATTGGTGCTTTCATTGAGAGTTCCAGTGTGCTGTCGCGATAAGGCTTGATGGCTCCCTCGATCATCTTCAACGATGCGGTCCAGGGGGAGGTTTTCCTTCCCGAACAGATCTTTGTATTCGGCGGCTTTGTACCGCGGGCCAACTCGCTTGGCCATCTGGAGCAGATTGACAGCTACGCCCCTGGCCATCAGGTTAGGTTTGGAAACTTAAACTATACTACCGACATCCACGGAGACTTGATCTTCGACGAATTCGAGCCCATGACAGGTGCGCCGAACAGTCATGATGGACATGACATTGATCTGCCATCAGACAATATTCGGGAGATCGCACTCGCGTGGGCGCCGGGAATCAATCCGGAGCAAATCGCGCCTTCTGAGGACGGGTGGATGGGACCCTCCATGGAGGCCGCTCACTCATCGGCGTCGGAGCCAAACACTGATCCCACCTCCTGTGAGAGTGGCGTTATCAGACCCCCGGACTCGTCTCCGGCTGCAGGATCAAAACCGCGTGCGTCCATGCCTATCGAATCAGATTGGGCACCCGTCATGGAGTTCACTGCCGCGGATATCTTTCACCACTCACCCTTGGGTGACGTGCTGAACTCATTAAGGTCTCTGTCCTTGTCAGGAGATTCTTGGCCGAACTATGTCTGGCTCGAGTGGGGAGCGGACGATGAAGAATTTCGTCCCCCACCCACCACCCACTTTATAGCAACTGTCGATGACTTAACCGACGTGCTTGACTTCGACTCTGAAGACATCGACGGTATGGACGACGATGCAGGAGAAGAACAGGAACCACCACCTATAGGGCGATGGACATCCACCTCATCATATGATATTTACATGGTGGACACCCCTAAAGAAAACAATGGCGATGAGGCAATGGAAGATAGCCCCTTGCGGAAGCAATCTAGACACCGGCGTCATTGGCGCCGCTCCAAGCCCCGCCATGCAAAAATAGTGATACCGGCACAAGAGATAACAATCCGGATGGTGCCAAAGATGAAGAAATCCTGCCCAGCCAGGCTTCGAGCAGGCCTAGCAAGAGGATGGGCAAGCTAGCCCTAAAGAATAGGCAACTGATGGAGAATCAGAGGACGATAATTATATGCCTCTCTCCGAAGACGAAGTGAGCCTTGGTGATGAAGAATTCATCGTACCTGAGGATCTCGTCGAGCAGGCTTCAAACGCCGGCTTATAGCCACTACAAAAAGCCTGAAGAACAAGCAACAACAGCTTCAAGCTGATCAAGATCTGCTAACTGACAAATGGACCGAGGTCCTGGCTGCCGAGGAATACGGACTCGAGCGCCCTAGCAAAAGCTACCCAAAGCACAGGCTGCTACCTCAACTCGAGGAAGTGGCTTCAAAGCCCACGCTACCAGCGCATGATGCGGTTGACCGGCCACCCCGTGGCCGCGACAAAATGGCGTACCAGCCCGAAGTCCAGACCGCACCCCGCCGCCAATCAAACAATAATACCAAGGCCCGGGGCTACACGAAGGACCTACGAGATGTATTGGAAAACAAAGCAGGACAATCAAGATCGATCTACGGATCACGGGGACACGCCCCAACACGTGACAAGAATCTTCACGCCGGATACACTAACAAATCCGGCCATGCCAAATACAATGAAACCCGGCAAAGAGGCGCCGCACACCCCCTATGCTTCACTAATGAAGTAATGGATCATGAATTGCCGGAAGGGTTTAAACCCGTGAACATTGAATCATACGATGGCACCACAGACCCCGCGGTATGGATAGAAGACTTTTTTCTCCACATTCACATGACCTACGGAGATGATCTACACGCCATCAAGTACCTCCCACTAAAACTAAAGGGACTGGCTCGGCATTGGCTAAATAGCTTGCCGGCAAACTCCATCGGGACTTGGGAGAACCTGGTAGATGCATTCCTTGATAACTTATAGGGCACTTACGTGCACCCACCGGATGCTGATGATCTAAGTCACATAACTCAGCAGCCCGAAGAGTCAGCCAGGAAATTTTGGACCCGGTTCCTAACCAAAAAGAACCAAGTTGTTGACTGTCCGGATGCTAAAGCCCTAGCGGCCATTAAACATAACATCCATGATGAATGGCTTGCCCGACATCTCGGTCAGGAAAAGCCAAAGTCCATGGCAGCTCTCACAACACTCATGACTCGCTTTTGTGCGAGCGAGGATAGCAAGTTGGCCCGTTGCAACAATACATCAAGCAATCCAGGCACATCGAAAGCTAAAGATAGCAACGGTAAATCACGGCGCAACAAACACAAGCGCCACAAAAATGGTGATAATGCCGAAGATACGTCAGTCAAGATTCAGCGGCCCCAAGGCCGGTCAGCGGAAGAAACCATTCAACAAAAACAATTCAGGCCCATCCAGTTTTGACCGCATACTCGACCGTCCATGCCAAATTCATGGCACCCCTGGAAAACCAGCCAACCACACCAATAGAGAATGATGGGTCTTCAGACAAGCTGGCAGGTCAGGCACCGAGAACAAGGGGAAGGGGTCTCAAAGCGACGACGACGACGAAGAGCCCCGATCACCGAATATAGGAGGAAAGATGATATTCCCTCCCCAGGTGAAAATGGTGAATATGATACGCGCAAGCCACATTCCCAAGTGGAAACATGCACTAAGGGAGGCCTATACAATCAACCCAAAGTTCAACCCATGGTCCTCTTGCCCGATCACCTTCGATCACAGGGACCGCCCTACCAGTATCCATCATAGTGGTTCGGCCGCATTGGTCCTCGACCCCATTAGTGATGGATTCCACCTCATACAAGTCCTTATGGATGGAGGCAGCAGCGTGAACCTGCTTTACCACGATACAGTGCGCAAAATGGGCATCAACCCTTCAAGGATCAAGCCCATAAAAACCACCTTTAAAGGTATAATACCAGGTGTAGAGGGCTATTGCACGGGCTCAATCACACTGGAAGTGGTCTTCGGATCTCCGGACAATCACCGTACCGAAGACTTAGTCTTCGACATCGTCCCCTTTCGCAGCGACCATCAGGCACTGCTCGGACGAACCGCGTTCACTCGGTTCAACGCGGTGCCACATTATGCCTACCGTAAATTAAAGATGCCCGGCCCATGCGGCGTCATCATGGTTAATGGCAGAAACAAATTTCCCCTCCTGGCCGAAGAGTCTACCACCACTTTAACAACAAGAACAATAAACGACACCTTACAGTCGAACCTCGAGTCGAAAGAAAAGCTCCCGGACAACAACAAAGGAATCCTAACTACTGTGCAGCAGGATAGCCCGGCCCGCCCGGAGATAAATTAAAAACACCCCGGAAAAGGATAGAACAAGCCACATGCTGCGGCTCAACCGCCAGGTGGCGCAAAACCATTTCTTACGATTTCTTTACAGGTTCACCTCTACGTAGGCCATGATGGAAGGCGTGGGAACAGTTCGAGCGCGTCAGGGAATCTCTAGGTATTCCCCTGTAATCATCCGACTACACCCCGGATCCAAACACAACTCCCGCACGCCTGGTATCAGCAGGTTCCACAATCATATTTCTTTTTATCACATCACCTATACTCATACGAATTGACGTATTACTCAAATACAACATGTGGATTTATATGATGCTCACCTGTTACTATTTCTTATTTAAAATTCCTTTGTTAAAAGGCGGCTGCTTATCGCAATATGCCTCAATATGCCAGGGGCTTCATCACGCCCATACTACGGTAAAAATTCCGAACACCTTCACGGTAGTTCGGCACCCCGAACTTATAGCATTATATGCATCAGCTCCGAATCATGTCTTGGGTCAATAGTTGGGTTTGCCCGGCTCCTATGTTTTCGTACCTTACGTTCCGCTATATCGGCTAAGGTAGCACTGGGAGAACTACTGCGATTGTGTCCCGGTTCTTCCGGACGAGTACCTCAGTAGAGAAAGCCAAAAACTGACTGTCATAATGTAGCGAGAGCTGGTCAGCTGTTCGAGAGGTTCTAAAATCTTTAAGGATTTCTTCCACATAATGCTATAACCAATGCAGCGTGCGATGGATTGGCCTTTTTCGATCAGGCGCTTATAGAGCCCCTCGTGCGGACTTGCGAACACTAGGGGATGCGCCTACCTTCCTCAAAACAACTCCTATGGCTAAGTGAGAGCGATAAAGCCCTATAGTCCGATTGCCTGGTTCGCTGTGCTGAACACCTCCTTTAGGGACCCAAAACTAGGATAAAGAGTGCTCAGGTTTATCCCGAACACCCCTGTACTCACTGCGTGGGGGCGGAAGCCAACGACTGGCCGACTCTCAGAATTATTATATACAACGGCCGCACAGGATGAAAAACATTCCTACGACAAAGCAATAGATGATATAAATGCTCTTGTTCAAATACTACAACGGACGAACATGACCGTATTCATGGAAATATAATGTCCTTGGTGCATTGCTCCGCCGCAAGGTGGGCTCCTTTCAAGACACCTTCATAATACGGTTCAGGCTTGCGGTGCTCCTTCCCCTCCGGCGGTCCCTCGGTCATCAGCTTCTCCGCATCCATCTTCCCCCAATGCACCTTGGCACGGGCGAAGGCCATTCGCGCACCCTCTATGCAGACTAACCTCTTGATGACTTCGAGTCGAGGGCAGGCACCTGCAAGCTGCTTCACGAGCCCGAAGTAGCTGCTTGGAATCGGCTCAGCAAGCCACAACTGGATAATTAAATCCTTCATGGATAATTCGGCCGCCTTGTGCAGCTCGACCAGCTGCTTCAGCTAATCGGAGAAAGGCACCGGATAATTCGGCGCCAGATACTGCATCCAGAAGAGCTTATCCACAGTATTCCCCCTTCGGCTTGGTAGAATTGGGTGGCATCAGATATGCTGTGCGGCAGCTCCGGAAATACCCCTGTATACATCAAAACTCAAGATTCTCAAATTTGATTTTCTCATCTCCTATACTTTCTTTCTACAAAAAAAGCCTTACCAGCCACAATCTTCCTCGCCTCCTGGATTTCCTTCAGGGCACCTTGGGCTTCGCCCCGGGTATCACTTGTGGCTTGGCGAGCCTGGGAGAGTTCGGATTCTTTCCCTGCTAAACTCTGCTCTAGGGTCTCGCATTTCTTCACGACCTCTTGAAGCTCTCGCTCAGCCTCAATAACTCTGGCCTCGTGCTTCTCACGGAGCACCTGCTGTGCGGCTGCTTTCCTCTCGGCTTCGGCCACAGCCTTCTTCAAGGTCTCAATTTCGGCCGACGCCCCTAGAGCACATTATCAAAAGATTGTTAGCATGCACACTCATCCTTTTGTGCTACATAAACAAGGTTTCTACATACCTTGATTATCCTCCAGCTGTCTCTTCACTTTGCCAAGTTCTGCTTCGCCCCGCTTCAGACTACGCCTCAGTCCAGATACTTCCGCAACTTGAGAGGCCACAGTCGCTACAGATACCTGCTGATTAAAAAGAGTGATAAATATCATCAAGCGAGTCTCCCGCGAACATGAATTTGATCCCCTGTCCGGTTCTTTCTTTCACCGAACAGTGTATCAGGGGCTACTATCTATACCATGACATTCTCCCAAGAACTCATAAAACATACCTCAAAGCCTCTTATGAGGCTGACACAGGATTCATTCCATCCACTCTCAGCGGACTGAATCTTCTCAATCACCGCATCCATGAGGGCACGGTGTTCATCAACGATGGAGGCACCCTTCAGCGCCGCCAATAAAGTATCTGACACGCCTGGTTGAACAGAGGTGGCCGGTGGATGGGACTTGGGGACCTGATGGGTCTCTAGAATCATGTCTGGCTTAGGTCCAGATTCAAGATGACCTCCGCCGTCGACACCTACGGGATTTTTCTCTCCCGTGCAACCAGCCCCAGAAGTATGGCCTCCTGGCGCCGCCTTCACGACCTTCTCCCCTCCTTCGTGGCCTGGGTCCTTCTGGGACGAAACCTCAGTTTCGTTCCTACATTTGGAGGAGGAGGCCTTCAGGGGTGTCCCGCTCCCCATAGCGTTCGAACCCAGCAGATCCTCTGACAAGGATTGCTCCGCGCGGGGCTTCGCCGGACTGAAAAATAAAAGCACGACTCAGATTAGAATGTGATGCCATGACAAGTCCGAACGCGTGAGTGTGTTCGAATTTTATGCTTACGAGTTCACCAGGGGCTCGGCCCTGGGATCCCACTCCGGGCTGCTATCGGTGGCGCTGGTGGACTCCTCTTGAAGAAGAGTTTTTCCCCTCTTAGGCGAATCGGTCTCCAAGGAGCTGGAGGACATTCTTTTCTTCTTTCCCCCTGCGGGGGATTCGTCCTCCTCCTCCCCGTCCTCTTCGGAGGAAGAATGGGCATTGGAGTCTTCGGATTTTGTGTCTGTGGTACCACGGCGACGGAGGCCGCCCCTGGTCTTCTTGGCCTCCTTCTCGGTCTTTTTCTTCGGCGCTTTATATGGCGCCGGGACCAACATCCTCGTCACGAGTGGGCCGGCCGGTTCTTCTGGCAAAGGGGCAGGACAGTAGATCCGCCCCGCCTTCTTCGCCCAGCCCTAGGAAAAATGATGGGAAATATGTTAAGTGTCTCCCTGAGGATGTACGGACAGAATGCATGAATTATCAAACATTCAGTTGCTTACCGAACTTGCGGGGCGGGACAATTGGTATCCGCAGTCCTCGGTGGAGTCCGGCCACGGTTTGCCGGACTTGAAAAGCACCTTCCAGATGTCCTTGTGTGTAGAGCCAAAGAGCTCTAGCAGGGTCTGGTGCTTGGCCGGGTCGAAATCCAATAAATTGCAAGCTCGGTGTTGACATGGTAGATGAAGGAAATATGCCCTAGAGGCAATAATAAAGTTATTATTTATTTCCTTATATCATGATAAATGTTTATTATTCATGCTAGAATTGTATTAACCGGAAACATAATACATGTGTGAATACATAGACAAACATAGTGTCACTAGTATGCCTCTACTTGACTAGCTCGTTTATCAAAGATGGTTATGTTTCCTAACCATAGACAGAAGAGTTGTCATTTGATTAACGAGATCACATCATTAGGAGAATAATGTGATTGACTTGACCCATTCTGTTAGCTCAGCACTTGATCGTTTAGTATGTTGCTGTTGCTTTCTTCATGACTTATACATGTTCCTGTAACTATGAGATTATGCAACTCCCGTTTACCGGAGGAACACTTTGGGTGCTACCAAACGTCACAACGTAACTGGGTCATTATAAAGGAGTACTACAGGTGTCTCCAAAGGTACATGTTGGGTTGGCGTATTTCGAGATTAGGTTTTGTCACTCCGATTGTCGGAGAGGTATCTCTGGGCCCTCTCGGTAATGCACATCACTATAAGCCTTGCAAGCAATGTAACTAATGAGTTAGTTACGGAATGATGCATTACGTAACGAGTAAAGAGACTTTCTAGTAACGAGATTGAACTAGGTATTGGATACCGACGATCGAATCTCGGGAAAGTAACATACCGATGACAAAGGGAACAACGTATGTTGTTATGCGGTTTGACCGATAAAGATCTTCGTAGAATATGTGGGAGCCAATATGAGCATCCAGGTTACGCTATTGGTTATTGACCGAGAATAGTTCTAGGTCATGTCTACATTGTTCTCGAACCCGTAGGGTCCGCACGCTTAAGGTTTTGATGACAGTTATATTATGAGTTTATGAGTTTTGATGTACCGAAGGAGTTCGGAGTCCCGGATGAGATCGGGGACATGACGAGGAGTCTCGAAATGGTCGAGACGTAAAGATCGATATATTGGACGACTATATTCGGAGTTCAGAAAGGTTTCGAGTGATTCGGGTATTTTTCGGAGTACCGGAGGGTTACGGGAATTCGCCGGGGAGTATATGGGCCTTAATGGGCCATACGGGAATAGAGGAGAGAGGCCAAAAGGAAGGAGGCCTG
>NC_041385.1:115884962-115899364 GCF_002162155.2 Triticum dicoccoides | reverse complement strand
CCCCTTTTCCTTCTCAATCTCCTCCTCTTTTCTTCTCCAACAAGGAAAGGAGGAGTCCTACTCCCGGTGGGAGTAGGACTCCCCCCTTGGCGAGCCTCCTCCATAGGCCGGCCACCTCCCCCCTTGCTCCTATATATATGGGGGCAGGGGGGCACCCCAAAGACACAACAACAATTGATCCTTGAGATCTATTAGCCGTGTGCGGTGCCCCCCTCCACCATAGTCCTCCTCGATAATATTGTAGCAGTGCTTAGGCGAAGCCCTGCGACGGTAGAACATCAAGATCGTCACCATGCCGTCGTGCTGACGGAACTCTCCCTCGACACTCGGCTGGATCGGAGTTCTAGGGACGTCATCGAGCTGGACGTGTGCTAGAACTCGGAGGTGCCGTAGTTTCGGTGCTTGATCGGTCGGGCCGTGAAGACGTACGACCACATCAACCACGTTGTTCTAACGCTTCCGCTTTCGGTCTACAAGGGTATGTAGACAACACTCTTCCCTCTCGTTGCTATGCATCACCATGATCTTGCGTGTGCGTAGGAAATTTTTGAAATTACTACGTTCCCCAACAGTGGCATCCGAGCCTAGGTTTTATGCGTTGATGTTATTTGCACGAGTAGAACACAAGTGAGTTGTGGGCGATAGTCATACTGCTTACCAGCATGTCATACTTTGGTTCAGCGGTATTGTTGGATGAAGCGGCCCGGACCGACATTACGCGTACACTTATGCGAGACTGGTTTTACCGCCGTGCTTCGCACACAGGTGACTAGCGGATGTCTGTTTCTCCAACTTTAGTTGAACCGAGTGTGGCTACGCCCGGTCCTTGAGAAGGTTAAAACAGCACTAACTTGACGAACTATCGTTGTGGTTGTGATGCGTAGGTAAGAACGGTTCTTGCTCAGCCCGTAGCAGCCACGTAAAATTTGCAACAACAAAGTAGAGGACGTCTAACTTGTTTTTGCAGGGCATGCTGTGATGTGATATGGTCAAGACGTGATGAGATATAAGTTTTTGTATGAGATGATTATGTTTTGTTGAAGTTATCGGCAGCTGGAAGAAGCCCTATGGTTGTCTCTTTGTTGCATAAGATGCAAGTGCCAAATAATTGCTTTACTTTATCACTATACGATAGCAATAGTTGCAAGAGCAATAGTTGGCGAGACGACCATGTGACGACACATTGATATAGATCAAGATGATGAAGATCACGGTGTCGTGCCGATAACGATAGAGATCATGATAGTACTTTGGAGATGGAGATCACAAGCACAAGATGATGATGGCCATATCATATCACTTATATTGATTGCATCTGATGTTTATCTTTTATACATCTTATTTTGCTTAGTTTGACGGTAGCATTTTAAGATGATCTCTCACTAAATTATCAAGAAGTGTTCTCCCTGAGTATGCACCGTTGTGAAAGTTCTTCGTGCTGAGACACCACGTGATGATCGGGTGTGATAGGCTCTACGTTCAAATACAACAGGTGCAAAACAGTTGCACACGCGAAATACTCAGGTTAAACTTAACGAGCCTAGCATATAACAGATATGGCCTCGGAACACGGAGACCAAAAGGTCGAGCGTGAATCATATAGTAGATATGATCAACATATTGATGTTCACTGTTGAAACTACTCCATATCACGTGACAATCAGACATGGTGTAGTTGATATGGATCACGTAATCACTTAGAGGATTAGAGGGATGTCTTTCTAAGTGGGAGTTCTTAAGTAATATGATTGATTGAACTTTAATTTATCATGAACTTAGTCCTGGTAGTATTTTGCAAATTATGTTGTAGATCAATAGCTCGCGTTGTTGCTTCCCTATGTTTTTTGCTTCCCTATGTTTTTATATGTGTTCCTAGAGAAAAACTAAGTTGATGTTAGTAGCAATGATGCGGACTTGGTCCGTGATCTGAGGTTTATCCTCATTGCTGCATAGAAGAATTATGCCCTTGATGCATGATAGACCTGTTGCAGGAGCAGATGCAGACGTTATGAACGTTTGGCTAGCTCAATATGATGGCTACTTGATGGTTTAGTGCACCATGCTTAACGGCTTAGAATCGGGATTTCAAAGACGTTTTGAACGTCATGGACCATATGAGATGTTCCAGGAATTGAAGTTAATATTTCCAGCAAATACCCGAGTTGAGAGATATGAAGTCTCCAACAAGTTCTATGGCTAAAAGATGGAGGAGAATCGCTCAACTAGTGAGCATGTGCTCAGATTGTCTGGGTACTACAATCGCTTGAATCAAGTGGGAGTTAATCTTCCAGATAAGATAGTGATTGATAGAGTTCTCTAGTCACCATCACCAAGTTAGTAGAACTTTATGATGAACTACAGTATGCAAGGGATGACGAAAACGATTCCCGAGCTCTTCGTGATGTTGAAATCGACGAAGGTAGAAATCAAGAAAGAGCATCAAGTGTTGATGGCTGACAA
Source organism: Triticum dicoccoides (assembly GCF_002162155.2). Taxonomy (NCBI): domain Eukaryota; kingdom Viridiplantae; phylum Streptophyta; class Magnoliopsida; order Poales; family Poaceae; genus Triticum; species Triticum dicoccoides. The sequence continues at coordinate 115,896,904 of NC_041385.1, read as the reverse complement.
GATCACTAGTTTCAAGAAAAGGGCAAAGGGAAAGAAAGGGAAACTTCAAGTAGAATGACAAGCAAGTTGTCACTCCCGCGAAGAAGCCCAAAGCTGGACCAAAGCCTGAAACTGAATGATTATACTGCAAAGGAAATGGTCACTGGAAGTGGAAATGCCCTCAATATTTGGTGGATAAGAAGGATGGCAAAGTGAACAAGGGTATATTTGATATACAGGTTATTGATGTGTACCTTACTAGTGTTTATAGTAACCCCTGAGTATTTGATACTTGTTCGGTTGCTAAATATTAGTAACTCGAAACAGGAGTTACAGAATAAACAGAGACTAGTTGAGGGTGAAGTGACGATGTGTGTTGGAAGTGGTTCCAAGATTGATATGATCATCATCGCACACTCCCTATACTTTCGGGATTAGTGTTAAACCTAAATAAATGTTCTTTGGCATTTGCGTTGAACATGAATTTGATTTGATCATGTTTATTGCAATACGGTTATTCATTTAAAGTCAAAGAATAATTGTCATTCTGTTTGCATGAATAAAGCCTTCGATGGTCATACACCCAATGAAAATAGTTTGTTGGATCTCGATCGTAGTGATACACATAATCATAATATTGATGCCAAAAGATGCAAAGTTGATAATGATAGTGCAACTTATTTGTGGCACTTCCGTTTGGGTCATATCGGTGTAAAGCGCATGAAGAAACTCCATAAAGATGGATTTTTGGAATCACTTGGTTATGAATCATTTGATGCTTGCGAACGGTGCCTTATGGGCAAGATGACTAAAACTCCGTTCTCCGGAACAATGGAACGAGCTAGTGACTTATTGGAAATAATACATACTGATGTATGCGGTCCAATGAGTATTGATGCTCATGGCGGGTATCGTTATTTTCTGACCTTCACGAGATGATTTGAGCAGATATGAGTATATCTTCTTAATGAAACACAAGTGTGAAACATTTGAAAAGTTCAAAGAATTTCAAAGTGAAGTGGAGAATCATCGTAACAAGAAAATAAAGTTTCTACGATCTGATCGTGGAGGAGAATATTTGAGTTACGAGTTTGGTCTTCAATTAAAACAATGTGGAATAGTTTCACAAACTCATGCCACCTAGAACACCACAGCTTAATGGTGTGTCCGAACGTCATAACAGTACTTTATTGGATATAGTGCGATCTATGATGTATCTTACCAATTTACCACTATCGTTTTGGGATTATGCATTAGAGATAGTTGCATTCACTTTAAAATAGGGCACCATCAAAATCCGTTGAGATGACGCCTTATGAACTGTGGTTTGGCGAGAAACCAAAGTTGTCGTTTCTTAAAGTTTGGGGCTGCGATGCTTATGTGAAAAAGTTTTCACCTGATAAGCTCGAACCCAAATCAGAGAAGTGCGTCTTCATAGAATACCCAAAGGTAACTATTGGGTACACCTTCTATCACAGATCCGAAAACAAGATTCATTGCTAAGATGGATCCTTTCTAGAGAAGGAGTTTCTCTCGAAAGAAGTGAGTGGGAGGAAAGTAGAACTTGATAAGGTAATTGTACCTTCTCCCAAATTGGAAAGTAGTTCATCACAGAAATCAGTTCCAGTGATGCCTACACCGATTAGTGAGGAAGTTAATGATGATGATCATGAAGCTTCAGATCAAGTTACTACTGAACCTCGTAGGTCTTCCAGAATAAGATCCGCACCAAAGTGGTACGGTAATCCCGTTCTAGAAGTCATGTTACTAGACCATGATGAACCTACGAACTATGAGGAAGCGATGATGAGCCCAGATTCCGCGAAATGGCTTGAGGCCATGAAATCTGAGATAGGATCCATGTATGAGAACAAAGTATGGACTTTAATTGAATTGCTCGATGATCAGCATGCCATGTTAAATAAATGGATCTTCAAGAGGAAGACGGACACTGATGGTAGTGTTACTATCTACAAAGCTCGACTTGTCACAAAAAGGTTTTCGACAAGTTCAAGGTGTTGACTACAATGAGATTTTCTCAATTGTAGCGATGCTTAAGTCTGTCCGAATCTTGTTAGCAATTGTCACATGTTATGAAATATGGCAAATGGATGTCAAAAAACTACATTCTTTAATGGATTTATTAAAGAAGAGTTGTATATGATGCAACCAGAAGGTTTTGTTAATCCTAAAGGTACTAACAAAATGTGCAAGCTCCAATGATCCATCAATGGACTGGTGCAAGCATCTCGGAGTTGGAATATGTGCTTTGATGAGTTGATCAAAGCATATGGTTTTATACAGACTTTTGGAAAGGCCTATATTTACAAGAAAGTGAGTGGGAGCTCTGTAGCATTTCTGATATTATATGTGCAAGACATATTGTTGATTGGAAATGATATAGAATTTCTGGATAGCATAAAAGGATACTTGAATAAAAGGTTTTTCAATGAAAGACCTCGGTGAAGCTGCTTACATATTGAGCATCAAGATCTATTGAGATAGATCAAGACGCTTGATAAGTTTTTCAATAAGTACATACCTTGTCAAGATTTTGAAATAGTTCAAAATGGAACAGTCAAAGAAAGAGTTCTTGCCTGTGTTGCAAAGGTGTGAAATTGAGTAAGACTCAAGACCCGACCACGGCAGAAAATAGAAAGAGAATGAAAGTCATTCCCTATGCATCAGTCATAGGTTCTATAAAAGTATGCCATGCTATGGACCAGACCTATTGTATACTCTGCCCTGGTTTGGAAAGGGAGTACAATAGTGATCTAGGAGTAGATCACTGGACATTGGTCAAAATTATCCTTAGTAGAATAAGGATATGTTTCTCGATTATGGAGGTGATAAAAGAGTTCATCGTAAAGAGTTACATCGATGCAAGCTTTTACACCGATCCAGATGACTCTAAGTCTCAATCTGGATACATATTGAAAGTGGGAGAAATTAGCTAGAGTAACTCCGTGCAAAGCATTGTAGACATAGAATATTTGCAAAATACATACGACTCTGTAATATGACAGACCCGTTGACTAAACTTCTCTCATGAGCAAAACATGATCATACCTTAGTACTCTTTGGGTGTTAATCACATAGCGATGTGAACTAGATTATTGACTCTAGTAAACCCTTTGGGTGTTGATCACATGATGATGTGAACTATGGGTATTAATCACATACAGATGTGAATATTGGTGTTAAATCACATGATGATGTGAACTAGATTATTGACTCTAGTGCAAGTGGGAGACTGAAGGAAATATGCCCTAGAGGCAATAATTAAGTTATTATTTATTTCCTTATATCATGATAAATATTTATTATTCATGCTAGAATTGTATTAACCGGAAACATAATACATGTGTGAATACATAGACAAACATAGTGTCACTAGTATGCCTCTACTTGACTAGCTCGTTTATCAAAGATGGTTATGTTTCCTAACCATAGACAAAAGAGTTGTCATTTGATTAACGGGATCACATCATTAGGAGAATGATGTGATTGACTTGACCCATTCTGTTAGCTTAGCACTTGATCGTTTAGTATGTTGCTGTTGCTTTCTTCATGACTTATACATGTTCCTGTAACTATGAGATTATGCAACTCCCGTTTACCGGAGGAACACTTTGGGTGCTACCAAACGTCACAACGTAACTAGGTGATTATAAAGGAGTACTACAGGTGTCTCCAAAGGTTCATGTTGGGTTGGTGTATTTCGAGATTAGGTTTTGTCACTCCGATTGTCGGAGAGGTATCTCTGGGCCCTCTCGGTAATGCACATCACTATAAGCCTTGCAAGCAATGTAACTAATGAGTTAGTTACAGAATGATGCATTACGTAACGAGTAAAGAGACTTGCCAGTAACGAGATTGAACTAGGTATTGGATACCGACGATCGAATCTCAGGAAAGTAACATACCGATGACAAAGGGAACAACGTATGTTGTTATGCGGTTTGACCGATAAAGATCTTTGTAGAATATGTGGGAGCCAATATGAGCATCCAGGTTCCACTATTGGTTATTGACCGAGAATAGTTCTAGGTCATGTCTACATTGTTCTCGAACCCGTAGGGTCCGCACGCTTAAGGTTTTGATGACAGTTATATTATGAGTTTATGAGTTTTGATGTACCGAAGGATTTCAGAGTCCCGGATGAGATCAGGGACATGATGAGGAGTCTCGAAATGGTCGAGACGTAAAGATCGATATATTGGACGACTATATTCGGAGTTCGGAAAGGTTCCGAGTGATTCGGGTACTTTTCGGAGTACCGGAGGGTTACGGGAATTCGCCGGGGAGTATATGGGCCTTAATGGGCCATACGGGAATAGAGGAGAGAGGCCAAAAGGAAGGAGGCCTGCGCCCCCCCTCTGGTCTGAATTGGACAAAGGGGGCAGCCCCCTTTTCCTTCTCAATCTCCTCCTCTTTTCTTCTCCAACAAGGAAAGGAGGAGTCCTAGCACGCCTCCTCCATAGGCCGGCCGCCTCCCCCCTTGCTCCTATATATATGGGGGCAGGGGGGCACCCCAAAGACACAACAACAATTGATCCATGAGATCTATTAGCCGTGTGCGGTGCCCCCCTCCACCATAGTCCTCCTCGATAATATTGTAGTGGTGCTTAGGCGAAGCCCTGCGACGGTAGAACATCAAGATCGTCACCACGCCGTCGTGCTGACGGAACTCTCCCTCGACACTCGGCTGGATCGGAGTTCGAGGGACGTCATCGAGATGGACGTGTGCTAGAACTCGGAGGTGCCGTAGTTTCGGTGCTTGATTGGTCGGGCCGTGAAGACGTACGACTACATCAACCGCGTTGTTCTAACGCTTCCGCTTTTGGTCTACAAGGGTATGTAGACAACACTCTTCCCTCTCGTTGCTATGCATCACCATGATCTTGCGTGTGCGTAGGAAAATTTTGAAATTACTACGTTCCCCAACAGTAGAATCCGACGAACCAACATCACCTGGACTACATTGACGAGTGACGCTCTTGTCTTCCATGTCTTGGACGTGCGTCTGGAGCTCTAATAGCTTGTCAGACGAAGCCCAGCTCAGGCCCTTCTCGTGCCATGATGTAAGTCGCAGGGGGTGATACGTCTCCAACGTATCTATAATTTTTGATTGTTCCATGCTATTATATTACCCCTTTTGGATATTTATGGGCTTTATTTTACACATTATTATCATTTTTGGGACTAACCTACTAACCGGAGGCCCAGCCCGTATTGCTGTTTTTTTTTGCCTATTTCAGTATTTCGAAGAAAAAGGAATATCAAACGGAGTCCAAACGGAATGAAACCTTCAGAAGCGTGATTTTTGGAACGAACGTGATCCAGAGGACTTGGAGTGCAAGTCAAGAAGCAGCCGAGGCGGCCACGAGAGGGTAGGGCGCGCTCCCCCCTATAGGGCGCGCCCCCTATCTAGTGGGCCCCTCGGGCGGCCATCGACGTACTTCTTCCTCCTATATAAGCCTACATATCCCGAAAACATCCACGAAGCACCCGAAACACAATTAGCACCGCCGTAACCTTCTGTATCCGCGAGATCCCATCTTGGAGCCTTCGCCGGTGCTCTACCGGAGGGGGAATCGATCACGGCGGGCTTCTACATCAACACCATAGCCCTTCCAATGAGTTGTGAGTAGTTTACCATAGACCTTCGGGTCCATAGTTCTTAGCTAGATGGCTTCTTCTCTCTTTTTGGATCTCAATACAATGTTCTCCCCCTCTCTTGTGGAGATCTATTCGATGTAATATCTTTTTACGGTGTGTTTGTCAAGATCCAATGAATTGTGGGTTTATGATCAAGTTTATGTATGAATAATATTTGAATCTTCTCTGAATTCTTTTATGTATGATTGAGTTATCTTTGCAATTCTCTTCGAATTATCAGTTTGGTTTGGCCTACTAGATTGATCTTTCTTGCCATGGGAGAAGTGCTTAGCTTTGGGTTCAATCTTGCGGTGTCCTTACCCAGTGACAGAAAGGGTTGCAAGGCACGTATTGTATTGTTGCCATCAAGGATAAAAAGATGGGGTTTATATCATATCGCATGAGTTTATCCCTCTACATCATGTCATCTTGCTTAATGTGTTACTTTGTTCTATATGAACTTAATACTCTAGATGTAGGCAGGAGTCGGTCGATGTGTGGAGTAATAGTAGTAGATGCAGGCAGGAGTCGGTCTACTTGTTGTGGACATGATGCCTATATACATGACCATGCCTAGATAATCTCATAATTATTTGCTTCTCTGTCAATTGCTTGACAGTAATTTGTTCACCCACCGTAATACTTATGCTATCTTCAGAGAAGCCTCTAGTGAAACCTATGGCCCCCGGGTCTCTATCTCTTATCATATTTGCTTCTAATCTAATTTTATTTGCATCTTTACTTTCTGCATCTATATTATAAAATACCAATAATATATTTATCTTATCATACTATCTCTATCAGATCTCACTTTCTCAAGTGGCCGTGAAGGGATTGACAACCCCTTTATTGCGTTGGTTGTGAGTTCTTGGTTTGTTTGTGTAGGTGCATGGGACTTTTGAGGATCCTCCTACTGGATTGATACCTTGGTTCTCAAAAACTGAGGGAAATACTTACGCTACTATTGCTGCATCACCCTTTCCTCTTCAAGGAAACCAATGCAAGCTCAATACGTAGCAAGAAGGATTTTTGGCGTCGTTGCCGGGGAGGTCTTCTCTCAAGTCAAGACATACCAAGTACCCATCACAAACTCATCTCACTCGCATTTACATTATTTGCCATTTTCCTCTCGTTTTCCTCTCCCCCACTTCACCCTTGCCGTTTTATTCGCCCTCTCTTTCCCAATCTCCTCTCTCTTTTCGCTTGCCTTTTTCTGTTTTGTTGTGTGTTGGATTACTGGTTGCCATGGCGCAAGATAATACCAAATTGCGTGACTTCTCGAATACCAATAACAATGATTTCCTTAGTACTCCGATTGCTCCTCTTAATGATGTTGAGTCTTGTGAAATCAATACTGCTTTGCTGAATCTTGTTATGAAAGATCAATTCACCGGCCTTCCTAGTGAAGATGCCGCTACTCATCTAAGCAACTTTGTTGTTTTGTGTGATATGCAAAAGAAAAGAGATACGGATAATGATATTGCTAAATTGAAGTTATTTCTGTTTTCACTTAGAGATCGTGCTAAAGTTTGGTTTTCGTCTTTGCCTAAAAATATTATTAATTCTTGGAACAAGTGCAAAGATGCTTTTATCTCTAAGTATTTTCCTCTTGCTAAGATTATTACTCTTAGGAACGATATTATGAACTTTAAACAACTTGATCATGAGCATGTTGCCAAATCTTGGGAAAGAATGAAATTGATGATTCGCAATTGCCCTACTCATGGTTTGAATTTATGAATGATCATACAAAATTTTTATGCCGGTTTGAACTTTGCTTCTAGAAATCTCTTAGATTCGGCCGCGGGAGGCACTTTTATGGAAATCACGTTAGGAGATGCTACAAAACTTCTTGATAATATTGTGGCAAATTATTCTCAATGGCACACCAAAAGATCTTCTAGTAAAAAAGTGCATGCTATAGAAGAAATCAATGTTTTGAGTGGAAAGATGGATGAACTTATGAAATTGTTTGCTACCAAAAATACTCCTCTTGATCCCAATGATATGCCTTTGTCTACCTTGATTGATAATAATAATGAATCTATGGATGTGAATTTTGTTGGTAGGAATAGTTTTGGAAACAATTCTTATAGAGGAAACTTTAATTCTAGACCGTTCCCTAGTAATTCCTCTAATAATTATGGAAATTCCTACAATAATTCTTATGGTAATTTTAATAAGATGCCCTGTGATTTTGAGAATAGTGTGAAAGAATTTATGATTTCTCAAAAGAGTTTTAATGCCTTGCTTGAAGAAAAATTGCTCAAAGTTGATGATTTGGCTAGGAACGTTGATAGACTTTCGCTTGATGTTGATTCTCTTAAACTTAGATCTTCTTCCCCTAAGCATGATATCAATGAGTCTCTCAAAGTAATGAGAATTTCTATTGATGAGTGCAAGGAAAGAACCACTAGATTGCGTGCTAAGAAAGATAGCTTTGTAAAGGCGTGTTCTTCTAGTTTCCATGAAAATAATGATGAGGATCTTAAAGTTATTGATGTGTCTCCTATTAGATCTTTGTTTTGCAATATGAATCTTGATAATAATGGGACTGAAGAAGAGTCAACTTTACCTAGAAGGCGTCCCAAAAATTCGGAGTTTTTAGATCTTGATGCTAAAATTGGTAAATGTGGGATTGGAGAGGTCATGACTTTAAATAGTATTGAACCCACTATCTCGGATTTCAAGGAATTTGATTATGATAATTGTTCTTTAGAAGGTTGTATTTCATGTTGCAATCCGTTGTTAATTCTCCACATGCTTATAGTCAAAAGAAAGCTTTTACCAAACATATTGTTGATGCCTTGTTGCAATCTTATGATGAAAAAATTAATGGAAGTTTCTATACCTAGAAAACTTAATGATGAGTGGGAACCTACTATAAAGATTAAAATTAAAGATCATGAGTGTTTTGCTTTGTGTGATTTGGGTGCTAGTGTTTCCACGATTCCGAAAACTTTATGTGATATTCTAGGTTTCCATGATCCCGATGATTGCTCTTTAAATTTGCACCTTGCGGATTCCACCATTAAAAAGCTAATGGGAAGGATCAATGATGTTCTCATTGTTGCAAATAGAAATTTGGTGCCCATAGATTTTATCGTTCTTGATATAGATTGCAATCTTTCTTGCCCTATTATTCTTGGTAGACCTTTCCTTAGAACGATTGGTGCGATTATTGATATGAACGAAGGAATATTAGATTCCAATTTCCATTAAAGAAAGGCATGGAGCACTTTCCAAGAAAGAAAGTCAAATTACCTTATGAATCTATCATGCGAGCTAGGTATGAATCAAGTGCCAAAGATGGCACTACTTAGATCTATCTTCGCTTTTATGCCTAGCTAGGGGCGTTAAACGATAGTGCTAGTTGGGAGGCAACCCAATTTTCTTTATGTTTCTTGTTTTTGTTCCTGTTTAGTAATAAATTTTGCATCTACTTTCTGTTTAGATGTTTTTTTATCTTTTAATTAGTGTTTGTGCCAAGTAGAACCTATATGATAAACTATGATGATGGTTGATTTGATTCTGCTGAAAAACAGAAACTTTGCGCTCACGAGAAAAAATTCAATAAATCACAGAAACGTTCTTTCGCATTGATTCCATTTTTCTGCTGATCAATATACAAATTTTCCAGTACTTCCTATTTTGGTAGGATTTTTAGAGTTCGCGAAGTTTGCTTTAGTTACAAATTGCTACAGACTCTTCTGTTTTTGACAGATTTTGTTTTTCGTGTGTTATTTGCTTATTTTGATGCATCTATGGCTAGTATGTAAGGGTATGAACCATACAGAACTTGGAATACAGTAGGTTTAACACCAAAATAAATAAATAATGAGTTCATTACAGTACCTTATGTGGTGGTTTTGTTTTCTTTCACTAACGGAGCTTATAAGATTTCATGTTGAGTTTTGTGTTGTGAAGTTCTCAAGTTTTGAGTAAAGCTTTTATGGACTATGGAATAAGGAGTGGCAAGAGCCTAAACTTGGGGATGACCATGGCACCCCAAGATATTGAAGATTAGCCAAGATCCTAAGCTTGGGGATGCCCCGGGAAGGCATCCCCTGTTTCGTCTTCGTTCATTGGTAACTTTACTTGGAGCTATATTTTTATTCGCCACATGATATGTATTTTGCTTGGAGCGGTGTGTATTATATTAGTCTTTGCTTTTTAGTTTACCACAATCATCCTTGCTGTACACACCTTTTGGGAGAAGCCTATTTGATTAGAATTTATTTGTTTTTTCTCTAGTGCTTCACTTATATCTTCTAGAGCACGGCGGTGGCTTGATTTTATAGAAATTGTTAGTCTCTCATGCTTCACTTATATTATTTTGAGAGTCTTTTAGAACAGCATGGTATTTTCCTTGGTTACAAATTTGGTCTTAGAATGATGAGCATCCAAGTTGGGTATAATAAAAACTATCATAGGAAGTGAATTGGATGCTATGATCAATTTGATACTTGATAATTGTTTTGAGATATGGAGGTAGTGATATTAAAGTTATGCTAGTTGGGTGATTATGAATTTAAAGAATGCTTATGTTGAAGTTAGCAAATCTCGTAGCATGCACGTATGGTTAAAGTTGTGTAACAAATTTCAAACATGAAGTGTACCTGGCTTGTGCATCCTTATGAGTGGCGGTCGGGAACGAGCGATGGTCTTTTCCTACCAATCTATCTCCCTAGGAGCATGCGCGTAGTGCTTGATTTTTGATGACTTATAAATTTTTGCAATAAGTATATGAGTTTTTTTGACTAATGTTGAGTCCATGTATTATACGCACTTTTACCTTTCCACCATTGCTAGCCTCTTCGGTACCGTGCATTGCCCTTTCTCACCTTGAGAGTTGGTGCAAACTTGGACGGTGCATCCAAACCCCGTGATATGATACGCTCTATCACACATAAACCTCCTTATATCTTCCTCAAAACAGCCACCATACCTACCTATTATGGCATTTCCATAGCCATTCCGAGATATATTTCCATGCAACTTTCCACCGTTCTGTTTATCATCATCATGACATACTTTACTTTTGTCATATTGCCATTGCATGATCATGTAGTTGACATCGTATATGTGGCAAAGCCACCATGCATTATTTTTTATACATGTCACTCTTGATTCATTGCACCATCCCGGTACACCGCCGGAGGCATTCATATAGAGTCATATCTTGTTCTAGTTTTGATTTGTAATTCATATATTGTAATCAATGAAAGTGTGATGATCATCATTATTAGAGCATTGCCCAAAAAGAAAAAAAAGAAAAAAAGAAGAAAGGCCAAAAGAAAAAAAAGAAAGGCCCAAAAAAAGAAAATAAAAATAAAAAAAGAAAATAAATAAAAAGGGAAATGTTACTATCTCTTTTTCCACACTTGTGCTTCAAAGTAGCACCTTGTTCTTCATGTAGTGAGTCTCATATATTGTGCTTCAAAGTAGCATCATGTTTTTCATATAGTGAGTCTCATAGGTTGTCTTCTTCATACTAGTGGGAATTTTTCATTATAGAACTTGGCTTGTCTATTCCTATGATGGGCTTCCTCAAATGCCCTAGGTCTTCGTGAGCAAGCAAGTTGGATGCACACCCACTAGTTTTCTTTTGTTGAGCATTCATTTGTAGCTCTAGTGCATCCGTTGCATGGCAATCCCTACTCCTCATGTTGACATCAATTGATGGGCATCTCCATAGCCCATTGATTATCCTCGTCAATGTGAGACTTTCTCCTTTTTTTGTCTTCTCCACACAATCCCCATCATCATATTCTATTCCACCACTACAAAAAAAGACACATCCATGACATTTTGGGCCGAACGAATTTTTTTTCTATCATACATATGACACTTCTATGACGATAATTGTGACAAAACCCGGTATTATCATAGATGTGGTGGGCTCCTACATCCATGACAAAAAATCATGACAGAAAAGGGACTTTTCGTCCTGGGAGGGCCGGAGACGCAGCTGCATGAAATTCTTTGGGCCGTCCATGACGGAAAAAACCATGGTAGAAGCGAGGGGGAGGAAAATTTCGGGGAGTTGCCGGTTACGGTGGGAGGTCGGGGGCCGAGAGATGCGCGTTTCTCTCGTACACGTACGCGCGTGTGTGTGAGGCGTTGGCTCTAACTAAACCCGAGCGAGGCGTTGGGCTCTAACTGAACCCAAGCGATTGCACTGCAGGCTATGCGTTACTGAACCCGAGCGATCGATCGATGGCTGTTAACTGAACCCGATCGAGTGATTCCTTCGCTACTGCTGCTGACTGAAGCTGATCAATTGGATGAACAGTGAGCGT
>NC_041385.1:115877580-115884261 GCF_002162155.2 Triticum dicoccoides | reverse complement strand
ACACCCCTCCAGATCAACAGGACCCTCGTTTCGACCGTAGGAGGTCTGTTTCGTTCGTTTTGCGGTACGCCACACCCCTCCCGATCAACAGGAACCCTGTTTTGACCATATGAGGTCTGTTTCCTCCGTTTTGCGGTAGGCCACACCCCTCCCGATCAACAGAACCCCCGTTTTGACCGTAGGAGGTCCATTTCCTCCGTTTTGCGGTACGCCAGGCCTCGTTTCCATCGCCTATTCCATCCAAGCCCTCCCGATGAACACGACCACGCATTCCGTTCCGACCCAGCCGGTTGGCTCCCACGCGTTCCGTTGCCTCCCGATGAACACGACGCATTCCGTAGCCTCCCCATGAACACGACGCATTTTGTTGCCTCCCCATGAACACGAGCCCTCACTGTACATATGCGCGAGTAGGCGTTCTAGACCCCGCCCGTATGTACACATACATGGCTGTATTTTCTTTCTTGCACCCTGGCCGCTGTACGTACGTGTGCATGCTACGTGCGTGCCTCTACTACGACACATGCGCGCCTCTACTACAACATGTGTGCGCCTCTACATCGACCAGTATGTACGTACACGTTCGCGACCAGGATGACAACGCTACGTACGCTTCCACCAGGTGGGTCCCGACTGTTAAGCACTTCCTTGCCTGCAAAGATGTATCTGGTGGGTCCCAGCAGTCAGGGGGGCAAATCGTTTTGGTTTTTTTGCCCGGACGCACTTCCTTGCGTGCGAAGGTGTAGCTGGTGGGTCCCAGCAGTCGGGGGGCAAATCGTTTTTTTTGACGCACTTCCTTGCGTGCGAAGATGTAGCTGGTGTGTCCCAGCAGTCAGGGGGGTGAATCGTTTTTTTATTCCTGGACGCACTTCCTTGCGTGCAAAGATGTAGCTCATGGATCCCAGCAGTAAGGGGGAGAATCATTTTTTTTCACGAAATACGGTGGCCCGTCTGGTGGGTCCCCGCTGTGAGGTGGAGGAATAATTGTTTTGCCCGTAATAAGGAGGCACTTCCTTGGGGCTGCCGTGGACCCAGCTGTCAGCCTCTCCACGTACAGTACACGTCCGATGGAAGTCGTTCCTTGACCACGCCGCGCCGAGAGCACCACGGCGGTGGATGACGGCGAGGCCTAGGAAGGGGACGACGCGGAGCCGGGGAAGACGCGGCAGTGGATGCACACACGGAGAGGAGTATGAGGGTTCACTGGTTCGGCTGCGCTGCCGTCGCTGTGGAATAACAGGGGGTGTGGGTGAGTGGAGGGATGGCCTGGCCAGCGGTGGGAGTAGTAGGGGGCGGTGAGGCCTCCGCGGCAGCACAGCCGGCCACAGGAGGCAGGAGTAGGCGGCACGACCGACACTGCTTTGGGCGCCTGGAGCAAGAAGACCAGAGGTTGAAGAAGCACGACGGCCGTTGGATGGACATAGTACGGTCACTACAGCTAGAATCATTTATATTGACTAAGTTGACAAAGCCGTTGGTACGTCAACTTAGTAGACCCACAGGTCAGCTTCCGAAATGGTGCGCCCCAGATATCAAGGGGAGGAATCATTTTTTGGGCGGGTGAAGCTAGAATATCCGAGATTGAAGAAGAAGCACGGCATCCGTTGGATGGACATCCAACGGCCACTGTTGTAGGAACCGTGTGTTAACTATAAGTTGACAAAGCCTTGCATACGCGTCAACTCTGTTTTTTTAGGGGACGCGTCAACTTATGCGTCAACTTAGTAAGGCCAGAAGTGTGTGGCAGAGAACTTATAGCCCATTTGAGATTTGTAAGAATGTGTAGCCCACTATTAAATTCTAATGGAATTTTCTATAGCCCATTTACAGTTTGTTAAAAGTACAACCCATTTCAACCAACCGTTCAAAACAGAATTCAATAAAATTTCCCACATTTCGATGGGATCCGAATTATTTTATCCCGAAATTTCTAGTCAGATTAAATACAATTTCAATATAAATTTATATTATGTAAAAATTCAATGAAACATTGCGCTCGCAACAATTAATGAAATTAAAATTTTCAATATCCAAAAATAATATTTTATAAAGTAATCATAGTTTGGTGCATTTTTTATAGTTACTACCAAGTTTTTATAATTAAATCCCATTTATTATTTCTTAAAGCCCATTTTCTTGTTAAGCCTAATGCATCCCTCCTAGGAAAGATTTGCAGCCCAGCGGGGCGGAGAATAACAACTTGACCTTGCCTGGGTATTCCTAAAAAAAGTATAGCTGGGCTAGCCATTTTCAGCTTGAAAAAAATTAATATATGGGCTGGATATCTGGCCTGGGCTAGACGGGCCACAGCCCGCCCAGTTAATACCTGCAGCGATGTTTTCGTTGTTGTTCAGAGGAGAAAAATTAATATCTGGGGTAAACATCGAAAAACTCTGCAGTGCTCACACCTCAAAAACACAAATACTACTCGAGCTGCTTGGTCCCAACTGTCGGCCGCTTCTTGTGCAATTCTCTCGTTTATTGACCTACTCCCTCCTTTCCGGTTTATAATGCTCAATTCAAAAATCTCACCAATCAAGGTAGATGGCGAGTGGTGAAATACTTTTTGTAGTTTTGCAAAAGCACCTAATTAATGCTCTTGTTATCCTCAAAAAATTATGTTTATCAATGCATTAATTGCAATGCATGCATGCATAAAGTACATGCATTGGTCAATTTTCTCTTAATACTTGCATGCAATGATTTAATGCACCTTGGAATCTGAACATGTGATGGAAAACAACCAAATTGAGCTTTATAAAATGGAAAAACCAAAATTTTGTGATAAGCCCTATAAACCGGAAAGGAGGGAGTACATAGGTTGACAATGGTGTGGGACTGTGATGTCAGGAAACCAGGATGAAGCAAAATATATATATATATATATATATATATATATATATATATATATATATAAATATAATAAGGAGGCACTTGCGTACCTGAGGCTATGGACCTGGTGGGTCCCCATTGTCATCCTCTCCAAGTAAAGTCATCTCCTCGCCCGCGCGCGCTTTCCGCACGAAACAGTCAGCGCCAGCCGCCCCGCTTCCCGGTGCAGACGATTGCTCCGCATTCAAACGACACAAGTGTCGTCCGTCCATCCATCTGCCGCACACATTAATGATACGCGGTTGCCGAGGCGGCTACTCCGGCGCCACACGTCCGTCCCTCCGCCCGCCCACCATTGCTATATAAACTGTTGTGCCGACCATAGCCGCAGTCATCCGCATCCGTTCCCTTTCTCCTGTCCACACCACTACTGCCAACCATGGCTTCCTCGCGCTCCAGCGTTCTTTGGGACGGGCAGACGACACACCACAAGGAGATGGCAGCCATTGCTGCCGACCGGCTGGCCAGCAGGCAGCCGGAGGACGACGACGTCCCAATGGAGAACATGGTAGTCGATGATCCGGCGCCCACCCCCTCCTCCGCGCCATCCTCGTCGGTGCATCGCACCATGACCATCGGCGAGGCCCATGCCCAATATATGGACAGGGTGAGGCAGACGCATGAGGAGCGGTTCCGGGAGGCGCAGGCCGACGCGTGAGGAGCAGCTCCTGACCAGCCTGGCCCACCAAAAGCCCCTCCATTGCCCGCGCACGCTTCCCTCCCGAAACGGCCAGCGCCGCTCCAAAGAATCGATGCCGCATTCATGCCCGGGCAGAGCGGACACGACCTCTCACTGGTGCAAGAGTGATGGTTGCTTCATCTGTCCAACTTACTACTGGGTCTATGTGATTTGACGGCTCATTGGTCTTTATTACTAAGGTGGTAGGACTGCTGGATGTCCCACGCTTTTGGTGAAAGGAGGTACTACTACTACTAGATTACAATTTTCTCCATGCTTATAGCGGAGGAGTGCAAGAGCAGTGAAAACACGCAGGATCAGTGATTACATGGCCCACCTCACACTACCACCGTGCGACACCTAACTCTTTACATAGTACTCCCTCCGTTCCTAAATATTACTAGATGAGTCCCCACGCGTTGCCGCCGAACAGCGGTATATCTCTCTACGCAAAATTATCGGTTTCATAGAACTAAAAAAAACTCTATAACCGCATGACAAATGTGGTAGCCAAACTAAATAAACCCCCATCATCATTTAGATCATCCCACGTAAGGAAAAAAGATCAGCCAACTCCTACTGCATAATGGGATTATATTTTTCTTTGTGACATGTTAATGGGACTTAAAAGCTCACTTACATGCATGCTACCGGTGCATGCTTGCATGCAGACATGTTGATGTGATTTAAAACCCACTCACATGCATGTGCCATGGTATTTCTGCATGCTTGCATGTCGCTTAGTGCGGAGCCTCTCAACGTCTAGATCAGACGGCTATTATGGATTGATTTACTTCATCTAAAAGCTACATCAATTTTGATGATGTGGCTCAAGGAGAGGATAGAGAATTCCTAGTAGTGGGGGCTAGCTATTACTAGTAGATAAGTCTTTGTAGAGATTCCACTAGGTGAACTACATACGGAACAAAATAAATGAATCTACGCTTAAAATGCATCTATATACATCCGCATGTGGTTCATGGTGAAATCTCTACAAAGACTTATATTTAGGAACGGAGGAAGTACTAGTATAGTACTACGTACTGTAATTTATCAGCGAGATAAATTTGTACAATGCTATGAAGCTTCCAGCTCCTGTTACATGTATCTTGCGTCCAAGGTTGCCCGTTGCAACATTTCATCAAATACAAAGGAGACTAACATGCATGCTATTGCATGTCAATGATTGACAGATCATAGCAAATATGTACTCCCTTCGTTCCAAAATAAGTGTCTCAAGTTTGTGCAAACTTTAGTACAAAGTTGTACTACTACTAAAGTTGACACTTATTTTGGAACAGAGGCAGCTAAAGAAAAAAACAATCCATGCAGTCCCTAGCCCTTGAACCATGAACCCTGACCAGGCTTCAATTTGCTGGCAACGTTCGAGCTTCCTAATCAATGAAGTTTGCAACCTTTTGACCATCGGATCATTTTGTGCAGTTTCACCAAAATTGAGATGAGCATCCCTGTGGCAAAGAGATTGAAGAAGCGTGATTAGAATAAGATTACTGGGACTAGTTGATGAGACATAAACTCATCACAAATACAGTATGTAGAAGCTAGTAGAGGTTTCCCTCAAAAAAGAGAGTAGAGGTATCAGGTATGTGCGAGGCAAAGAAGTAGAGAAATATCCACAGGGAGTGATGTGGGCAGCTGGAGCAGTGGTGCAAGCCGGCTGTAAAGGGAGTTGTACCTGAGGGACGTAGCTCAACCTTGAGGAGGGCGGCGGGAGGCGGCAACTGCCCACGTCGCGGCAGTGAGCAAGAGACGAAGGCAACCTCACCGGCTTTGTGAGAGAGCACAACGGGGACCCCTGATCGAGACGTGCCGATAGTGGGTTTTTGCCGTCGGTGACGGCCACCGCATCTACACTAAGCATCCACCCCTTCCCCAAGCGGACGTGATCCACCGGGATGTTAGAGATGTGGCCACAGTTGTTTTGTGCGAGAGAGTGTGAAGAGAGCAACCCCAGCAAGCAACCGTGTAGGCTAGCCCGTCCTGACTATGTATATAGTGGAGCGCTCGCGCGTGTAGGAGTAAACTCCTCTCCAAAATATTAACCTTGCGATTGGCTCTTCACCTCTTCGGGAAGTCGAGCAATAATGGTAGTGCAGTATATATCGTTCTGGCTATATGAGACCGAATGAATTGCTGCACGTCCACCACGTGGGCGAGGGTCGAGGGGCGAGGGAGAGTGCTACTACCTCCGTCCTGGTTTATAGGTCCCTTTTATAGTTTGTGCCGAATTTTGACTAAAGATTTAACTAACAAAATGTTAATGCATGTCAAGAAAAATTATCTCATTGGATTCGTATTTGAACATAGTTTTCAAAAATATAATGTTTGGTGACATGCGTGAACATTTTCTTAGTTTAATTTATGGTCAAAATTTGGCACGAAATACAATGGGGACCAATAAACCCGGACAGAGGTAGTAGTACATACGGAGCAAATGAGTGAATCTACACTCTAAAATATGTCTATATACATTAGTGTTTGGAGTATGTACTAGTAGTTCATATTGAAATCTACTAAAGGACATATATATTCCAAACAATATGATATAATCTCTATAACCAAGGTAGTAGGGACGAGGAGTAAATGGAGGGAGTAGTAAATTTTTCTCCTCGTCCTGCGAGCCACCGCGCGCATGGGTGAGGGAGCGGGCGTAAAGGCGGAGCAAGCTTCACCTCATCCTGCGAGCCACCGCGCCCGTGGGCGGGGGAGATGGCGTACTAAGCAAGCTTCTCCTCGTTCTACGAGTTGACGGGACACATCAAAAGTACTCCAGTGTATAGAGCCTTGCCTCTAAGGTCGGCCCCACATGGTTTGCCTCTTTTTTTAATTTAACATAACGCGTCAAGTCGCAATTTGTTTGTTCACCTGTGGTAGACGATCCTCCCTCCACCAAGTGGACAACCAGTACACTTGCCAAATTACCACCTGGTTTGCCTTTTTCGTACAGAAATGAGCTCCACCGTGTACCCACGCGGGTGTGGTTGGGAAAGAGACGGGAGTACGTGCACCATGCATGCACCTCTTCTCTTCGTGCACGTCCCCCACCTACGTGGGTGTGTGTGAGAGATACAAATTGTGTTCGTGTGTGT
>NC_041385.1:115858435-115877097 GCF_002162155.2 Triticum dicoccoides | reverse complement strand
AGAGGGAGGGGTCATAACTATCGATAGAGTCGAAGAGAGGATCAAGTGGGCGGGTGCGAGATCTACGAAGAGAGCCATCGAAATTGTGTGTGTGTGCAAGTTAAAGATATAGCGCGACTGGCCTACCGGAACGTTAGAGGGAACATGTCAAGTTTGTGTGTGGTAGGGAGACATGACTAGAGCGCTCGATGTGTCGATGTGTGGGGGGGGGGCGAGGGGGGTGGGGGAGGGGTAGGCAGAGGCCTAACTATAGAGGTAGAACGACTCGTATATGTGTTGAGAAGGAGAGACCCAACTATGTCTTGAGGGAGATCGATCGAAATCCATACATAACTGAAGGACGGGAAATATGATGGGACAGAGAGAGAGAGAAAGAGGAGAGAGAGAGGGAGGGAGAGGGAGGGAGAGGGGTAGAGTGCTGGATGGGTGATGGAGTTGCTTCTCGGAGATGTTGCGAGAGGCCTACTAGACAAACTGAGGGTGGAACTGCAATGTTATCGATAAGAGTGGGGATGTGTTTCTGTGTGTGTCTGTGCGTGATAGATCTGTCGGGACACATCCATGGATGATGAAGGGGAACCATGTGTTTGGTAAGAAAACCTAACTAGATTGGTAGATCAATTGTTGTTTGTCGGAGGAAGGGAGAGACACAACTAATGAGGTAGATCGATCGACGTGTGGGTAAAAATGAGTTATAAGGACCTAGCTAGCTATATGTATAGCGAGAGATCGGTCGGTGTATGTCCATTTGTTAGAGGCAAATAAGGCCCAGCGAGATGGATAGACAGAGAGAATGGAGCTAGGAGGTGGTGCGAGAGGCCCAACTACTAGCTAGATAGGGGGAGGAGTGTGCGGTTGTGAGATCGATGAAAAGAGGGGTGAGAGTTTACACATGTGTCTGACCGTACGAGAGACACAAGACAAGGACACATAAAGGAGAAGATTGAAGGTGTGTGTGTATGTTGTAGGCTGGCATCGCTGGAGAGGTTTATCGATCGATGTGTGTCGGAAAGGAGTTGTGGAGACTCTGCAGAACGACCTAAAGAAAAAAAATGAATGTGCCCGGTGGATAGAATGCCGAGGGAGGGGGAGGGCGAGGAGGGCGTGTGCATGCACGAGATAAAGTTAGTGGTAGCTACAAAGGTTAGAGGATTGTGTGGGTGTAAGAGACTAACAAAGATCATAATTTGATATGAAAGCGGATTCATATATTTGAATAGGAGATCATAGTGTTTTAAACATTGCATGCATGAATATAGCGGTGATACACGTGTTGTGCACATGTTATACCATAATGTGATAATGCATGGTGTTTGCAACTCACAGCTAAATGCCGAACAATCTAAGCCATACTATACATCAAACAATCTCACATTTTATTTGAATTTGTGATAATGTGTGGCGTTTGTAGCTTACAACTAAATATCAAGCAATCTAAACAATACTATATATATCGAACATTCTCACATTTTATTTGAATTTGTGGTAATGTGTGGTGTTTGCAACTCACATCTAAATACTTGTAGGCGTAGGGGGCGGGGCACCATACATAATGTGATAAACACATTATACATATCAGACATGGTTTAGATTATGAAGATCTAGCTAGAGCTAGAAATGTAATGTGATTTGAAATCAAAATAAAGTGGATTCAAAAAATCTAGTTTGAGTTCATATAGTACACATAGTTCATATGTAACTCGAGACTAATCATGTGGTGTGCTGTGAAGATAATACACAAACGATGGTTTAACTTGACAATAACGATGATTGTAGATCTTATTAAAACAGAGAAACAAATTCAAATGCTTTGACTTAACAATAATCATTACTGTAGATCTTATTCAAATTTAGTTCATATTGAAGGGGTAGTATATACGTTTGGAATGCACTAAAACGTTCATTTGAGTAGTAGGTTGCATGATACACGTAGCGAAATATTTTAATTGAACATAACATGAATTCAAAGTTTTGAATGACATCTGTAGCGTGCATTGATTTGAGTAGTAGGTTGCATGATACACGTAGCGATATATCTTTCTCTCGTTGTGCTCCGACAACTCCCTCCATCTCAACCCGCGCCTTGCTATTCCGAAATTCAACGCGCGTGAAAACTCCCACCTCCTGTGAAATCCCGACACGCGAAATGCCCGTGGCACCCCAGAACCGAAAGAACCGCCTCAAATCGGTGGGGGGTACTTTCGTAACTTACCCCACATTTCGGACAAGCGCATCTCTAAGCCATGGTTCCCCACTGCCATCCCATCCGCCCACCCATTCATACACTGAGGCCGTGAAAACCCGCGACGAAACCCCACACCCTGCTCCGTCCGCCACCCAGCCGGAGCCTCTTCCCCGACGATGTCGTCCACAGCAACACCTTGACGTCCCTCATCCACCGTACCGGATGAGGATCCGTCGTCGATCTCATCGTCCCGCCGGTTCAACCACCCCATCCTCCACCTCCAAGGAGCTTCCCCGATGTTCCCCTCGTCTTTCGCGCCACCTCCATTCCCACACCGCCGTCTTCACCTGCACCACCGGAAGAGCATCATCATCACCGTTTCCTCGGATGAAGCTGCGACCTAATCGGCGCAAGCAAAGAGGTTGTACACTAATCGCCGCATTTCTTTCTTGATTTGATCTCATGGTGCTGCCGTCGCTCGGTCTCGAGCCGACACGGCGCGGGTCCATCCACGGTGGCATCGCCGGCCACTTCCTCCACGACGTCGCTCCCAAGGCGGCGACGTCCACATCAGTAGGAGCTGCTGCTACTTTAGCTCTCGCTCGCGCTGCTACTCTGCTCTTGCTCTTGGTCCCCTGCCTGGTCTGCTCTTGCTATTGCCCTTACTCGCGCTGCTGCTCTCCCTCTTGCTCTTGCTTGCGATGCTGCTCCGATTTGGCTACACTTCAGTCGACTGAATCGACTTTTGGGTCAGTCGATTTTCAAGGGGTGGGCTAGCCAGGGTGAAGGAAGAACCAGCCGCAACGGGGAGGGCACTCACCGGAGAGGTACCCCACTATCTATCTTAGGGTTCAGGATGTGGGCGGTGATCGCCGGCGGTGGCGGGGTGGTGGCGAGGGGATCGCCGGAGAAAAAGCTCAGCACGGGGGGCCTAGAGGGATGGTCGGGGCGGCAGCGGACCGGTGATGGGGAGTGTTTCGGGGCGGGCAGGGCGGCGCACCGCCGGCCGCGAGCGGCGGAGGGCTGCTGTTTGGCCGATGGTGGCTGGCGGCTCAGGGGGTTGGAGGTTGAAGATGAACCGCATGCCCTTGATTTCGTATCCAACGGCTGCAAAATCGACTGACCAGAGATGAAAAAGTCAGTCGACGACGTGTAGCCTCACCTTGCTAGTGCGTTCAGTTTCGATAGCAAAATTCAGTTTCGACAGCAAAATTCAGTTTCGACAGTTAAGTTCAGTTTCCACAGTTAAGTTCAGTTTCGACAGTTAAGTTCAGTTTTGACAGTTAAGTTCAGAGATGAGCGGCTGATGTACTTTACATCTAGCACTTTTTGGTTATGTATTTTACGTCATGTATTGGAGATGCTATTTGAAGTCCACTCAGGTTAACGTTGTTCGTTGTCTCTCTTGTCCTGCTTCAGCCTCGGCGTCGTACAACTCACCGGAGCTGCTCCAATGATGAAACCCTCCATCACAGTGGAGCAGTACCTCGGGCTCCATCTCCAGACGCCTAAGATCTTCTTCCCCTCCTCCGACAGCAAAGTCAGCCGGAGCATCCTCACCGGCCAACCCAATCACGCTGAGATCGACATGGCTTCGCCAAAGAGGTTGGACACTTGTTGCATCTCTTTTTTACTCTACATGTTATATATATTGTCCACTTAGCACACAGATTTGTTCCTTTAGTGTCTCCTTGAAATAAAAAATGTAGGAATTATAATTTTCACTTGTCCTCCTTTTCAAATTCCTATTCATGAAGCACAAGACTAAGAGATAGTAGCATAATAGCATTATAACCATACATTTTCTTGTGGTTTGACTTAATCTCACCATGCTTCTTTGCATCATGTGATCTTCCAATTGTTGTGAATCAAACACCCAGCTTGGCAGAAATCCTATGTTTTTAAATTTTCTGTTTTGCACGTGCATTCCTATCCTATTCCTGTCTATTTCCTATCTCTGCATTGTTGGAATCCTCCAATTCAAACGAGCCCTTACAGAATTACTTCTCTTACAGATAGTTGTCAAAGAAAACCTTTCGTGGTTTGTCCCGCTCCTGCTGCACCGTCGTCCACCCTAGCTCAGCTGCTCCAACAACAGAAGGGTCCAGCATAGCAGGGATCCGGCCTCCAGACCGTCTTTCGCCGCCTCAGATCTTCTTCCCCGCCGCTGGCAGCCATGAAAACTGCATTACCATCATCAACCGAGCAGATGACCTCGAGGACTACACGGGTCCGCAAGAGAGGTCGCACTCTTCCGTATCTGCTTACGTTATGCATCGCTTAATATTACATGCTACTTTATCATCCTGTTCACCGATTAGACTCTGAGTCAGCTCCAAACTAATGGTCAAACGTGAGTTTTTAAATGGTTGTGGGGTACATATCGGGGCCTCTATCAATAGTATCTATCTACTATCTGGTTAATCTCCGGTGTCTACTATGAGTTTCATGTTGGGTGGGAAACAAACAGTAAAGAAGCCATTATATGTAATTTTTAACTGCAGCCATTATCTGCCTGCTATTATTGGTTTTGGGTCTATCCACAGGTTGCTACCATCACTCTGGTTTCTGCATGCACTCCTTACATAATCTCACTATGTTTTATTCCTATGCATGACAGTTATTGTAAACAATGGAACTGAACATGTAGAGCAAAAGAGACGAGCCTTGCGTGGCAATAAAATTTCATGCAGACGTCGCTCCATGGTAGGCGCAAAGGCAGCCCCCCCTCCACACATTTCGGATTGTAATCGAGAGGAAGATATCTGTTCTGAGGGGGATTCAGAAGGATAAGACAACTCCTATTTACCCCCTGAGGTCTTCGCTCTAACTTGGCATGCTGATGTTGGTTATATCATGCATATGGTGTCTTGCATTGCTTACTTTATACATCAAATATGTCATCTGCTTAGTTTAGACATCCTTTGTGCGAATGCCATCTGTTTAGTTTATTCATCATTTATGTGAATTATGCAATGCCATCTTGTTTAGCCAGGCATCATATATGTGAATTTTGCAATGCCATCCTGCTTAGCCAGTCATCTTATATGTAAATTATATCAGGCCATCCTTTTTTTCCGTTACATATTACATTTGTCAACAATGTTAGTACATTCAATTGCTCTTCGTGTGCATCAGCCATTTGACACGGTGATGGCAAATTCTGGAGTGAAAACAAGGTCTTCAGAGCAGACTATGCTATCTGACGAAGCGCATATCTCGCTGGTTACGGATAGCTCCTCAGAGGAGGATTTAGAGACAGATGACCAGTCCTATCCCCCCTGAGGTGTATGCTCTAACTTGGCAGGGTTATGTTGTTCATATCGTGCGTATGGTGTCTCGCATTGCTATGTCATTTGATTAGTTTAGACATGCTTTGTGTGAATGCCACCTGTTCAGTGTCTAACTACCATATATGTGAATTATGCATTGCCATCTTGTTGCAAGACATTATATATGTGAATTATACAATGCTATCTTGTTGCAAAGGCATTATATATGTGAATTATGCAATGTCATGCTGTTTAGCCAATCATCATGTACGTGAATTACATCATGCTATCATTTTTTTGTATTACATGTTCCATTTGTCGACAACGTTTGTATATTCAACTACTCTTCCTGTGCATCAGCCATTTGAAGCAGTGATGGAAGTATCTGGAGTGAAAAAAGAGCAGACAATGCTACCTGCCGAAGCAGACATCTTGCTGGTTACAGAGAGCTCCTTAGAGGAGGATTCAGAGGCTGATGACCAGTCCTATTTCCCGCTCTGAGGTCTATGCTCAAACTTGGCAGGGTTATATTACCCATGTCATGCATGTTGTCTTGCATTGCTTAGTTTTTACATCATATATGGATTGCCATCTGCTTACTTGCTTACTATATAAATCATATATTTGCATTATATCATGCCATCATGTTTACATAGTACATACACATCATCTATCTGAATTATGGCATGGCAACCCATTTAATAAAGACATCATATTTTGAATTATGGCATTCTATCCGTCAATGTACGTGAATTATGGCATGCCAACCTATTTAATAAACACATTATATAGTTATGTCATGTCATCCTGTTTACATAGTCTCATATTTTGAACTATGTCTTTCCATCTTTTTTAGTTAGCCATCATAATGTGAAATTGTGTCATGCTATCCTGTTTAGTTAGCCATCATATATGTGAAATTGTGTCATGCTATCCTGTTTGGTTAGAAAACCATAAATATGAATTATTTCATGCCCTCTTTTATTCCCCACTATCCATTACACCTGTCTATCATACAATGTCTGTACTTTCAATTACTTTTCTTGTTTATCAGCCATTTGAATAGGAGAGCGTGATGGTAGTATCTAAGGGAGTAACAACACGGTCTTCAGAAAAGATAGTGCTACCAGTTGATGCAGATAGAACCATGTTTGTACTTACCCAAGGACCAGATCCACCACACATAACCCAGACTCTCGCAGATTGTACCCCTACCCAGTTGGACAAAGAACCAGCTGCACCCCTTCTAACCCCAACCCCGGCAGATAGTAACCCAGTTCTAGTTGACACAACACTGTCTCCACCACAGAGCACCCAAACACAAGCAGTTAGTAAG
Source organism: Triticum dicoccoides (assembly GCF_002162155.2). Taxonomy (NCBI): domain Eukaryota; kingdom Viridiplantae; phylum Streptophyta; class Magnoliopsida; order Poales; family Poaceae; genus Triticum; species Triticum dicoccoides. The sequence goes on along the minus strand of NC_041385.1, from coordinate 115,870,304 downwards.
GGAACTGTAATGCCCAAAGCACGAGGACCACCACTCCGAATTCCAACTCAACGCTTAAAGGAGAAGAAGATTTGTTCTCAGGTCAGGTTCTATAGCTATGGTTCATACTCCTTTGCTCTTGCATTACTGTATTTACTCATACCAACTATTTTCAAATTTGAAGGATGGGATTGAAACTCCAATGGCGCAACAGGTATGTTTTAAACCTGTTTCTTTAACTGGTTTGCTGTTGTAACCTGCTCTATGTTGATTTCAGTTTCAATTGAATAAACAGTTATGTTCTCATGTCATGCACATTACAAGTGTTGTTATTGCTCTATAGTTACCCACCCTTATATTCTGTCTATTCTGCTTTGTCTTGAACAAATATTATTTGAACTGTGTCTCTATCTTCATTTGGCAACAAAAACTAGAATGATATAGACCATAAAGTGACCATGGTGCACAGATATATGTTTGTTTCATGTTGTTATCCTGTCCACTTTACTACTGAACTCATTTACCAAAATGAGTTTCATATACAACATGGTAAACATGTGATGTGTCTGCTTGTTTCTCTTTTAGAATGCGGAGAAAATATTGGAGAACAGTACCGCGTTATCCAATGGTAAAGGAAGTAATGCAGATAAGGTTCAAGATAGTGAGACATCCCTATTGATCTCCAAGAAAGCTGATAAAAACTATATTGACGACAGTGAGGGAACCCAAAAGTCCTGTCTTGATGTAGTGTTCGAGTTATTGGCCACTACTGCTGGCACAAGCTCTTCGAACTCGCTGCCTAAATCAGTTCGTCTTCTTGAGTCTCAACTTCAAGTTGAAATACATCGATCAAATGTGCTGCGACAGGAAGCTGAAGCACTAAGGAAGTCCCTGCAGAATTCAGATGCATATTTTCTGGTGCAACAGCAATCGCTGGAGGATTTAAGCGCCAAACAAGAGAAAGTTAATAAGCTTGCTAAGCATCTTGCTAGCATTATGGGTACCCAGGATATTGTTTCTTGAGATCTTCTGAAGTGGTTTCAGTTCTGGATTTGTTTCGCTGCGGCGTTTATTAGCGCTGGTCGCCAACTTTGACAACCAGTGTATATTATATGCTGCTTTGTTCCCTATATTTGCACTGGTGGCGAACTTTGATGCCCAGTGGATGTAATATGTGTAATAGCCGTGATAGCCTAGCGTTAGTTGCTTGCTTATTTATTTCCTTGTTGTCTTGTTTATTTGTTTGCTTGTAGTCATTGCAGTTCTTTTTCCGCGGTTTGCTAGTGGCTGCAATAACCTATTTTTTAAAAGTAGGACACAATAACCATGGGCTAATATTTACTGTAGTGACACTGGGCCTCCTACTGGCCGTAGAAACAGTGGTCCTTCTACGGGCCATAGAAACAATGGGCCTCCTATGGGCCGTAGAAACAATGGGCCTTCTGCGGGCCGTATCATCAATGGGCCTTATACGGGTCGTATGATCGATTGGCCAAACATGGGCCAAACAGACCGCATTATGGCCGTAAACAGGCTAGAGTTGGAATCGTCCGTTCATGGACCGACCATAACGGGCCATCTTTAATAGGCCTTATTTGATGACGCTATGAAAAAGGCCCAACGTATTAACGGACCACAAATGGGCCAACTATAACCACAGGCTGAATTTCGCCCACAAGTAGAAAATGACAGTAACGGACCGTAAGTAAACGAATGCTGGAAATGAGCCCAAGAATAAATGGGCTCTGAGAAGGCCGAAAGATAACATGAGCTGGAAACGGCCCAACGGAATAACGGACCGTTAATGGGTATAAAGTGATACACTGTTCATTACGGGCCAGTTTCACCACGGGCCGTTAATGGGTGTAAAGTGATACACTGTTCATTACAGGCCAGTTTCACCACGGGCCGTTAATAGGCCAAGAGTTACATAGGGCCTCATATGGGCCGAAAGACGTCATGGGCCATACATGGGATAGAAGTGAAAACGGGCTGGAATAATATTGGATGGCCCAGATGACGCTACTGGGCCTAATTCAGATAGGGCGTAACGGGCCTTGGGTTAGCGGGCTGTAAATGGGCTATATGCGAACAGGCCATTAACAGGCTTTCCATGGGCCGGCCCGCCACCTTTTGACCAAGTCAAACGGGCCGGCCTTTTGATAGGAATGGGCCTCTGTTGGGCCGTGCCACATGTCGACGTATCATAGGAGCCTTCCGTCCAATGAGTGGATGACATCTGTCCCAACGATGAGCCGACACGTGTTTCCTCCAGTCAATGATGATTTTACATGTGGAAAATCCCCATTGGTCGGGGCTGTTAACGGGTTATCGGATCCAAAACCCGACCCGATAGCTTAACGTCGTTCCGTTACGGTGGATGCCATGTGTCGGTCACCCTTGACGAAAGCACTTCTATGACACGCGATTTATCATCATGGAAGTGGACACTTCCGTGATGATAATTTTGGTAATGTCATGGAACACTTCTACGACAACACGTGTATGACTATCTTGATTCTGTCATAAATTTGTCATGGATGTACATGCATGACAGAAAATGCGACCTACTGTGACAAACACGTTTCATCACGGAAGTGTATTTTTCTTGTAGTGCACCCATAGTGCTATATCCATGGCTCACGCTCATGTATTGCGTGAAGGTTGAAAAAGTTTGAGATTATTTAAGTATGAAACAATTGCTTGGCTTGTCATCGGGGGGTATAGAAGTTGGGAACATCTTTATATGACGAAAATGAAGCATAGCCTAACTATATGATTTTGTAGGGATGAACTTTCTTTTGCCATGTTATTTTGAGAAGACATGATTGCTTTGATTAGTATGCTTGAAGTATTACTATTTCTTTTATCAATATGAACTTTTATTTTGAATCATTTGGATATGAACATTCATGCCACAATAAAAGAAAATTGCATTGAGAATTATGCTAGGTAGCATTCCACATCAGGAATTGAGAATTCTGTTTTTATCATTTACCTACTCGAGGACGAGCAGGAATTAAGCTTGGGGATGCTTGATACGTCTCCAACGTATCTATAATTTTTTATTGTTCCATGGTATTATATTACCAGTTTTGGATGTTTATGGGCTTTATTTTACACATTATTATCATTTTTGTGACTAACCTACTAACCGGAGGCCCAGCCCGTATTGCTGTTTTTTTGCCTATTTCAGTATTTTGAAGAAAAGGAATATCAAACGGAGTCCAAACGGAATGAAACCTTCGGAAGCGTGATTTTTGGAACGAACGTGATCTAGGGGACTTGGAGTGCAAGTAAAGAAGCAGCCGAGGGGGCCACGAGAGGGTAGCCTCCCCTATAGGGCGCGCCCCCTGTCTTGTGGGCCCCTCGGGCGGCCACCGACGTACTTCTTCCTCCTATATAAGCCTACATACTCCGAAAACATCCAGGGAGCACCCGAAACACAATTTCCACCGCCGTAACCTTCTGTATCCGCGAGATCCCATCTTGGAGCCTTCGCCGGCGCTCTGCCGGAGGGGGAATCGACCACGGAGGGCTTCTACATCAACACCATAGCCCTTCCGATGAGTTGTGAGTAGTTTACCACAGACCTTCGGGTCCATAATTATTAGCTAGATGGCTTCTTCTCTCTTTTTGGATCTCAATACAATGTTCTCCCCCTCTCTTGTGGAGAACTATTCGGTGTAATCTCTTTTTGCGATGTGTTTGTCGAGATCCGATGAATTGTGGGTTTATGATCAAGTTTATCTATGAATAATATTTGAATCTTCTCTGAATTCTTTTATGTATGATTGAGTTATCTTTGCAAGTCTCTTCGAATTATCAGTTTGGTTTGGCCTACTAGATTGATCTTTCTTGCCATGGGAGAAGTGCTTAGCTTTGGGTTCAATCTTGCGGTGTCCTTACCCAGTGACAGAAAGGGTTGCAAGGCACTTGTATTGTTGCCATCGAGGATAAAAAGATGGGGTGTATATCATATTGCATGAGTTTATCCCTCTACATCATCTCATATTTCTTAATGCGTTACTCTGTTCTTTATGAACTTAATACTCTAGATGCAGGCAGGAGTCGGTCGATGTGTGGAGTAATAGTAGTAGATGCAGGCAGGAGTCGGTCTACTTGTTGCGGACGTGATGCCTATATACATGATCATGCCTAGATAATCTCATAATTATTCGGTTTTCTATCAATTGCTCGACAGTAATTATTTCACCCACCGTAATACTTATGCTATCTTGAGAGAAGCCTCTAGAGAAACCTATGGCCCCCGGGTCTATCTCTTATCATATTTGTTTCTAATCTACTTTTATTTGCATCTTTACTTTCTACATCTATATTATAAAATACCAAAAATATATTTATCTTATCATACTATCTCGATCAGATCTCACTTTCACAAGTGGTCATGAAGGGATTGACAACCCCTTTATTGTGTTGGTTGCGAGTTCTTGGTTTGTTTGTGTAGGTGCGTGGGACTTTTGAGGAGCCTCCTACTGGATTGATACCTTGGTTCTCAAAAACTGAGGGAAATACTTACGCTACTATTGCTGCATCACCCTTTCCTCTTCAAGGAAAACCAACGCAAGCTCAAGACGTAGCAGGGGGCACCGGATCTGAACTCCAGAATGGCGGTCCACTCATTGCCACGTGGCTCGGTGATGTAGAACCACTGCTGCTGTCACTCCTTGACGGAATCATTGAAAGTCCCTGTCGGCCATGTGACATTGGGCATCTTTCTCACCATGGCGCCTCCGCATTCGGCATGCTCGCCGCTCACTACCTTGGGCTTTACATTAAAAACCTTCAGCCATAAGCCGAAGTGCGGCGGAACACGGAGAAAGGCCTCGCACACGACTATGAATGTCGAGATGTTGAGAAAGGAATTTGGGTATAGATCATGGAAATCAATCCCGTAATAGTACATGACATCGCGAACAAATGGGTGGAGGGGAAACCCTAGTCCGCGGACAAAATGAGGGAGAAATACCACCCTCTCATGGGGTTCCGGGGTGGGGACTATCTGTCCCGCCGTCGGAAGACGGTGGCCAATTCTCTTGGCCAGATACCCGGCCCCCCGAAGCTTTTTGATGTCCTTCTCCCGTACGGTAGAGGCCATCCACTTGCCTCCTGCTCCAGATCCGGACATCTTTGGGAAGCCTTTTTGGACGAAGAAGAGAAACGTTTGGGCACTCGGGCTCGGGCGGAAAGGAATGGATGAATAGGGAAGGGCATGGGTGAAAGTGAAGACTCTCATCCCCTTATAAAGGCAGCGAATATCCTGTGCCTCCTCACTTGCCCGCTAAAATTGCTTATTTCCCAAACGCCACGTTTGATGGCACGGTTGGGTTACCCACGTCTATATTTATGAGGATCCCGCGATAAGGGGACACGATCTCTGCTTCGACAAGACGTGCCGATAAAACCGCTTCGCGATATGTGCAGTGGCTGGTTGTGAAAAACGGTTCGAATAATGACCGAACCGTGGTGTGATGTCGTGCTATAAAAAGCTGTCAGCAGATTAGATTTGTGGAATATTATACTCTCTACGGTGGAATGAGGAATTTGTTTTGCAGAGCCGGACACGATTCTTGTGTTCTAAATCTCTTACAAAGAATTCGGAGAAGGAACCCGCCTTGCAATGCCGAAGAGAATCTGCGCGTCGGACTCATCGTCATTGAAGCCTGGTTCAGGGGCTACTGAGGGATTCCTGGATTAAGGGGTCCTTAGCCGGACTGTTGGACTATAAAGATACAAGATTGAAGACTTCGTCCCGTGTCCGGATGGGACTCTTCTTTGCGTGGAAGGCAAGCTTGGATATTCGGATATGTAGATTTCCTTCTCTGTAACTGACTTTGTGTAACCCTAGCCCCCTCCGGTGTCTATATAAACCGGAGGGTTTAGTCCGTAGGACAACAACAATCATAATCATAGGCTAGCTTCTAGGGTTTAGCCTCTACGATCTCGTGGTAGATCAACTCTTGTAATACTCATATCATCAAGATCAATCAAGCAGGAAGTAGGGTATTACCTCCATTGAGAGGGCCCGAACCTGGGTAAAACATTGTGTCCCCTGCCTCCTGTTACCATTAGCCTTAGACGCACAGTTCGGGACCCCCTACCCGAGATCCGCCGGTTTTGACACCGACAGGTGTCATCCGACTCACTCTTTCTCTTTAGTCTTCTTTGTTTTGCAAGGATCAGGCAAGTCTCGAGCAATCTCTTGGTGATAGACCAATCAACACTGAGGGGCTACTACTGAGAATGTATCGACTCGACTCCGAGACCCTTGCGAGACCAAAGGAAGACCCCTTTCATCAGGCCAAGCCAACCACCTGAGCCCAGTATCCGGGTGGACGACTTCGTCTCCCTATGGTGCTTGGGGAAGATAGCCAACATGCGCAGGGCCTAGACCGAGCCAGCCCGCTGGGACAAGCTCACCTTGGTCCAACCTGAGAGATGTAACCCTAGATTTTCTTGATTATATGAAGGCAAGTACGGAGGGTATGAAAGGCATCCAAAACATTCTAAATCATTCTAGAGCTAAGGTTCTCACCTACCACCATCTCCTTCCTCCCCGCCACCAGGCCGAGAGCTTGCAAACCAAAGTAGCAGATCTCTCTGATGATCCTCCCGATCGTTCGTGAGTACTTGAGCAATACAATCACAAAAGGAAGGGGTCTTACCTCCTCCCGGATGGCATGGACATGGGTAAATTCCCTGTCTCTTGTCTTACCATCTCCATCTACTGCTCGCACCCCCCTTTGAACAAATACGTCGTTGCTCGATGAAACTGCCGGTCTCGAAACACCAATAGTAGGAAGGAGACATACGACGCTTGATATATACATGATAGGTGGCGGACATGACAGGAGCAATTTATATATGGAAACCGCCTTGAGTACTTCCGAGATGGAGGTGGTTTCTGACATGGGTGCCTCCAATGGTGCCATTGGAGCAGAGGTGTTTTTGTTTTGTTTTGTAAATCACCCTTATTTGAGGCGCTATTGATTTTAACACTCAGAACTGCCTCTGTGGACCGCCTTTAGAGTCTACTTTTGTACAAGTATGAGATCATGGCGGGATTTACCGTGCGATGATATCCTGTGCATGGATCCACTTTCCCCATTTGTGTGAGGTTTGTGCCACATTTTCTGGATTAGGCATTTTTTATCCCGTTTCAGAGTGTTCCACTAGTTTTTGTTCTTTCAAAATGTACAACAAAATCTAATCTGAAACGAGTGCACTCTTATTTGTTTGTACACGAGGAAACGTTATGATAAACTTTTGAACACGAAAAAAAACCATAAAACATTATGCAACAATCTAAAATAAGATAATCACGAATCTAAAAAATGACATATGGTAGATACATGCATGGGATGTCACATGTACGGTTGAAAAAACCACTCTCCTACTGTCATGATCTTCTATGGGGGAGGCCAAGCTCCGGGCTTTCGTCAAGGGCCTCTATGTGGCGTGGGCTTATTTCTGGCCTACTATTCTTGAGGCCGACTTTCTATATATTTAATGTTGTCTTTCAGACGTTCCTTTGATAAAATTTGGTGAGATTTAAGAAAGATGTTTTGGCAGTGATAGAGGATCTGTCAGGGGTTGGAATTATCAAAATCAGTAGGAATGTTTCCCTTTTTGGGCAAAAAAAATCACTAGGAATGTTTAATGGGGTCGTCCATGAGATTGCTATGTTCCTTAAGAGTGTTATTATTATATATGAGTTGGGGTCTGTTGTACGATGTTGCTCCTGCGTGAATGTTATGCTCAGCTATGATTGTCAGAATGTTGGTTAGGTAATATGAGTTGCTTCTAAAAGAATTATGATTGTTGGAATTATGTTTCCGTTTGAGATGCATGGCCATGCTACGGTGCTACCCCTTGTTGAGTCTAGTACTATAGTTGCTAGGCCTATAGGTAGCCTCCATTCGTAGGGGGCTTTAAGCTCGCCCTTCTCTTTTTTTCTTTCTGCGTGTGAGTGAGTGCAGTACAGTGTGTGGAATCTGCAGTAACAGCTGTGGCGTGTGGCGTGTGGTGTGGCGGTACAGCACTTCTTCTTGCCTTTTGCTTTTGTTTGGTTTTACCACCAGCTTATATGCTAACCATCTCAAGTCCCATAAAACATACATACATCAACCCTAAACATCTTACTGAAGATGCTTATGTGCACTGTCGTGCCATCATCTTACAGCAAGCCGTTCCCATTTAAAATCAGTGATAGTTAATCTTACAGCCAGATTAACCTGCCAGCGTGTGTATGCTGCGTACTACGTTGTGCTTGGGTGAGAGAGGAAGAAAAGAGAGAGAAGCTAAGGAGCGGGGCCCTTCAACTTTTCCTCAAGGGGCTGGGTGTGGCTTGAGTTAAAGCGGCCAAGGAAATTCTGCCCTCTCTCCTATTAAAACTGGTGAAAGCGGCAGGCTGCCTGCCTCGATTTTTTTATATCTACCCCCCTCCCCCTCACTCGTCTGCTCTCGATCTCCTTCCTTCCTCGCTCCCCTACTCCCTCCAACTCTACCCGCCTCCCCTCGGTTCGCTCACCGGCTTCAGTTTCTCGCCGTATTTTCGATCTCATCGGCATGGTCCCTCGCGTTCTGAATTCTGCTCGCCTTGGTCCCTTGCAGCGGGCGCATGCATGGACACCGTCTCCGGCGGCTGCGTGTGAACCAGGAGACATGAACAGGGGTCACATCAGCAGCTCGGAGCTCATCGACGCCAAGCTCGAGGAACACCGGATCTCCACCGCCAGGCACTGCCCCAACTGCCGCCACAAGCTCGACTGCAAACCGGTATGCATATGTCAATTTCTTCTTCCTTTTTTGCGTTTTTTTGCACCTCGGTGGTGCTAGCCACTGGGTGCACATTAGGGTTCTTTGAATGGTGCAATTCCGCACATAGTTTTAATGGAATTAACCGATGTGAACTGCAAGAAGGATTGGCTGGGGCTACCGGCTGGTGTCAAGTTTGATCCGACGGACCAGGAGCTGATCGAGCACCTCGAGGCCAAGGTGAGGGAAGAAGGCTCGAGATCTCACCCTCTCATCAATGAGTTTATACCCACCATAGACGGCGAGGACGGCATATGCTACACACATCCTGAGAAACTTCCAGGTGAGACACTGTTCCAGATGGCTAGCTAGACAACTATGCTAGCCATGAACAGAAATATTAATTACACATGTATGTATATTCCTTGCTTTTCTTGCGAACTTTAGCTTTGCTTTCCATGGGGTGATCTGTATATCATATGTTGGGATTATGTATTTCGTCATAAATTGTGAGGGTTGTGGTTCGATTTGGGATATGGCATATATTCCCTCGTTGTTCTTGATGTGCTCTAGCGCCCCCTCTACTCCTGGTGTTCTCCACATGTGCTCTTGGGTATATGCAGAGAGAATTATCATTGTTTATGGAAAGTTGTGCCTAGTCTCTCATATCTCTCTCTCCTCTCTATGTCATGATGGTAAGATGCTTCTGAAGTTTCCAAATAGGTTTCCTTCCTACCTTTTACATGCCTTCTCTTTTTCAGAGGTTTGTTGCATCTGCCAAGAGAACACTGGCCACCCACCCACACACTCGTACGTGCTCACACTGACTGTTAATTTTTGCATCTCGTCATGAGCAGGTGTAACAATGGACGGGCTGAGCAAGCATTTCTTCCATCGCCCTTCCAAGGCGTACACGACAGGCACGAGGAAGCGGCGGAAGATACAGACAGAGTGCGATGTGCATAAGGGGGAGACAAGGTGGCACAAGACCGGCAAGACCCGACCGGTGATGGCCAACGGCCGGCAGAAGGGCTGCAAGAAGATCCTAGTGCTCTACACCAACTTCGGCAAGCACCGCAAGCCCGAAAAGACCAACTGGGTGATGCATCAGTACCACCTCGGAGATCTCGAAGAAGAGAAGGAGGGGGAGCTCGTCGTGTGCAAGATCTTCTACCAGACGCAGCCCAGGCAGTGCAGCTGGTCCGCCTCCTCAGACCGTGGTGGTGCCGGTGGCGCGGTGGCCATTGCCGCCTCCGCGGCAGTGACGGTGCAGGAGCAGCGTATGAGGGACAGCGGCAGCGGCAGCTCCTCGTCGAGGGACCACGAGGCGTTGTCGGCGACGTCGTACCCGGCTGGGTATGCCATGGCGGCCGCGGTCGAGATGCAGCACTTGAAACACTCCGGCGACCATTTCAGCTTCACGCCTTTCAGGAAGAGCTTCGAGGAGGTAACTAGACATTCTTTCGTCTCTGCATCTCGACATATGGCCGGTTTTCTTAGATCTATACTACTATATGTCGACATAGCTAACGCTGCCGGTAGGTCCAGGAGCACATCATGCAGATCACGCGAAAGTACAGTTTGCTCGGTCCGACCATTCCCATGCACGCACGCATGCATGCCGCTACAGTTTCGAGCTACGGTTATAGTAGATCGATGGTTTCTGTTCAGTTAGTTGCCTGTCGATCGCGTGCGTATGCATGGATGGGCTGCTGTTCGATCGGGTAGCTGACCTAATCCTATTGTGTAGGATCGATGGACTCGCCAGTGTAGAGCAAAAGCTGAGCTTGGCTACATGCATGCATATGCACATCACACAGCATGGGAGAGGGTCGCCGGTCCTTTTAATTAGTTCGAGCCTCACATCATTTTACTCAAACTGCAAGCAACGCTAGCTAGAAACCATCCACACCCACCGTGAAAGCAAGAACTGCCAGCAAGTTTCTTTTCAATAGTTGATAGATGCGTCCCATTCTCTCCTACCTAAGAGAAAAAAGAGATTTCCAGAAAGCTCAAACACGCATGTAACAGCATAACTGAAAGGGGGCACGAATTGATGAGTGAGATATAAAGGAGACTAGCCATGTAGATTTAAAAAAAATGTAAATATAAGAAAAGACGAAGATGCATTTTCGGCATTAATTTCTATGTGTTGAACAGGTTGGTATAGGTGTCGACCAGGTGCCGTCCGATCAGCTTGGGCGATCAGAGCATCAGCAGCATGCCGGCCAGGAACAGCAGCCTCACCGGCCGGAGCTTGCAACGACGGCCGTGCCTGCCACGGCCTTCCTGGTCAGCAGGCCGACAAACCCCATCTCAGCTACAGTTCCGCCACCGTTGCAGCACACTTCTGTAGTGCTGGACCATGATCAGTTTCACGTGCCAGCAATTTTTCTCCACCACGAAAAATTTCAGGTGATTCCATCCTGCTGGTTTGTTTTCTGGCTATAGCTTGTACACATTCATCTGGAACATATGTTGCTTGTTTATATTCTTGAGTGACTGAATTCTCCAACGCAAGAAACCGCCATATATATGAACGCATGTGTTTACTCACATTGAGGAAAAAAATGTACTGTAACTAGTTATGCTTCTTTTTTTTTGAAACGGAAGTTAGCTTCTTGTCTACATAAACTTAGACACTTACCATGGCTTGCTAACCACTGAAAAACACATATTCTCCGTCCAATTTAACATCTCTTTTCTTTCTCAAGATTTCACATGAATTTTGTACTGGGATTCTCAAGCTATGTTTGCTAGAGTATATATACTAGTAAGTAATTTCCATATTGTATATAAATTTAACTCCACTTACAAAAGCACATCTAAAATGTCATAAGTAGTCCTTTCGTTTTGCATTTAAAAGGTTTTTTCATAAATTTACACAAATAAACCAGCCTATGTAAAATGGTATTGTTTTTTTAAACATGGGTAGATTGTTTCATAGAATTTCTGAACACAGGCGGTTACTATATATCTAATGTTCATGGTACGGCACACATATGTTCCACCAACTTTATTCCGTGTAATTTATAGTGGAAGATGCATTGCAATTTTTTACAAGAATATATATATATATATATATATATATATATATATATATATATATATA
>NC_041385.1:115854222-115858096 GCF_002162155.2 Triticum dicoccoides | reverse complement strand
AGCATATTCAGCTTTCTAGGTTGATTATAAGCATAGCATGAGAAACCACTTGTTTTTTAAAGTACACTAAACTATTGTGCTCTATAATTCCGTCCTTCACGGATGGAACCATTTGGAATTTATGGAAAATGTTTGTTTCATTTAACGATGTTAATGCAATACCAGCTCATTTCTTTATTTACTTTCTAAGTTTTCAGTTAATTCAAATATACTATTATTATGTATATTTACCTTTATAGTCTCTTTACCTTTTTTTTCTCTTTACTAAAAGAACGCTTTAGTTACTGTTCCATTCAACATTATTACCACAGAACATGCAACAACAACACCAGCACCAGCAAAAGATTGACCGCAGGTCTGCTGGCTTGGAAGAACTGGTAATGGGGTGCACGTCTACATGCACAAAAGGAGTAAGTAACCTCCATTACTTGTATTTGTTTTGCCTCCTCTGCGTGTATGAAAACCGATAAGAAAAACATAAAAACGCTATATGTTTGCGAGTCCGGACACTGTGGTTTCTTATAATGGAAATCGAAGAGGGTTCTCTCTTTATAAAAAATAAATAAAAAAACCTAACCAGCATGTATACATGTAACCTATGAGCTGCATGTGACCTTTTGGCATGGTTTAAGCTAAGGACATTAATTAGTCCCTAATAAGTTAATCCTCAATTGGTTATCTTGATCCATATGCTCCTAGATATAGGTGGGAAAGCTGCAAGTTGTGTGGTAGAGGGCATAAAAAAGAAAGACTGCCCCAGGGTGGCCTGAGAGGAAACTTCAGTGTGGGGCCTTGCAGTTTCTTTGTCCCCGGGCCGTAGTAGTACTGTGGAACAAGCCCTTCAGCATGACAGCTTTTTATCCCATTTGTTTCCTATTTATAAATTCGCCATTTTAGGCGCTTTTACAGCATGCAAGCCAACAAAATCGAGAGAGAGCTTTGGTGCTGCGCCTAGCTAGTGAGATAGAAGAGACATCATGAATATATGCAAACAAGGACCACCCTTTGCTTTGCTTTCGAGTGCATGCCAAAGGGAAGGGGTGCCCAAAGACCAACGTAAAAAACAAGGCCATACTTTCCTGCTTTCATCACCGTATAGCTAGGCGAAAATGAGAGCTTTTACTCCGTGTCGGTCGCCCGGCCTTCTTGTGTTATGTCCTAGAGTTGTTTACCATTATCTCTTGTCAAAAGAGCAAAGTAAAACGGAGCACTTGTTCTTTCTCTCTCTTCTCCATGAACCGATTCACATTGAACCATGCATGCATGAACTTGCATGGCATTTGTTATCATTGATCCGTTCGTTTTGTCCTACTACAGTTCATGGAGATAGTCTTGTCAAGGTATCAACTCAGATATAGAGTACATGGTTCTTGCCTGCAAACTAAAAAAATCCACCCCCCAGCCCCCACCACCACTACCACAAAGAAAAAACTGTAATTATTACAACAGAACAAACTGCTTTCTTATCTCTCACGTGTAATCCAGCTCTGCTATGTATCTTTTCTCACTTGAACCTTCATGTCTTCTGGAGCTTAAATGTCTATGCTAGACAGTTGGATCCATATATTCACAATGTTGATTATTATTTTTTGTATCCACTGACATGCATGTATCCTGCTCTCATTCAAGTGAAGTAGCTTTCTCATTTGAATCAATGTTGCACTTCACTGGGCTGTTCCTTTTTGACCACTTTCCCTATTCTACCGCAGGAGACTTCGATTCCTCACTCCCAAGAGACAGAATGGCCTTACCCATACTGGCCTCCTGACAACCAAGATCATCATGGATAGTAGCAACAAGACTGGTAAATACCAGATTAAACAAAAGCAACCACGACCTCTTTCTCTAGCTAGTATGGTCTCTCCCTCCTTGAATATACGGGACTGCGTTCTTGGAGAATGCACTACTGTTAATTGGGAGAAGAACCGGGAGATCTCATAGATCTTGCTCTGTCAATGGGGGGAAAAGGATACAATTTAACTTTGCAAAGGTGTTGAGGGAAAAGAGGAGAAGAACGGTTGGGGGAAAGGTATTGTTGTGCTGACATCAGAATGGAGCCTGATCGAAGCATAACTAATGAACCTTGATCCAAGTTTGATTATAAGCACATCATCGTTTGTCACAACCTTTGATGTGCATTAGATATTTTTCAATTGTAAAAAGTAATACTGTTTGCATGTACATTAACTTTGTTTTTCCGCTTAGTTTGAGACGCCTTCTTTTTCTTTTAGTGACGCAAAAATTGTTTAGTTTTAATTGCTTACTGTTACTTTACTTTGTAACGAGTTGGATTTACATTCCAAATTGTTTTCAAGAAATAAATTTATGTTGATATATATTGTTTATGCTGACTTATGCACAAATAAATGTTGAAAATCCTTTATTTTATTTTAGCGCTCCATACATGTACAATATGTATGTCATATACTTACTGTTGCACGCTAATTTGTTGTGAACTGAACTCTAATCTCTACACTAAAAACTGTTCTTATGCATATCCGCAAAAGGCTGTTAACTCATTATTAGTATTGCATGTTAGATTCGGCAAAACAATAATTTAGGGTTGGTCAAAAGGTATTTAGTTGGCCATTATTTTCCTAAAAATATTGTTAATTCAGTGTTATATTACATGTTATATTCACAAAATATAAGCATATAAGCAACAAAAAAACAGTAATCTATAGGCATCCCATAACCCCATTCAAAAAGGAAGGAACACCATGAACTAACTAACACTGCTTTGCTCTGTTCTAATCTAACTAGAGAATATATATGTGGTAGTTTCATACAATTGTGTATTTTATATCTCATTAATATAATATGTGAAAGTTAAGCTTGTTCTTTTGTTCCATGGAGTATCATATATCCATTGTTTTCTTTAGTGTGTAACATGAATATAATGTTGGAAGGAAGGTGCTATATATGTGCTTGTTTTAAGGATGTAGCCTGTGTGGCATATCATATCCATGGATATTATTTATTTATTTATTTATTGACTGGGAACTGTAGGGAAAAGCCCCACAGCATATCAAAACTTTATTCAAAAAGAAGGGTACAAAGTACAAAGATTACAAGATGTAACCAAACGGGCTAGCATCTAAAAGAAAACAAAGAAAAAACAAGCACATATAGGCATATGCATATTGTGCAAACATTCGAGAAATATAGGCATATGCATATTCCCTTATTTTGTCTTCTTGCTGCATGTAGAGCTCCCATGGAATTCTTAAGACCAAGCAGTTGATACCATTTTTGTAGATCAACACCAAGTTACTAAATTTAATACAACCCCAGACGGTAGATATAAAGTGTTGAGGAATCAAGTTACATGCAATGAATAAAGCAAGAAAATATAAATATAAATAAATAAACACCATTCTGAACACCGAGTCCTTCGCCCGTCCCTTGCCATCGGACAGAAGAAGGGACAATTTCTGAAAGGAAGGCATGCCACTAGAGAATGAGCATGCCTTCCTCTACTCCTAGTTGGCTAGAAACTGACACAAAGTCATTTGTATCCACAATCAAATAATTCCCCTGTCCTCTCGCACTATTTTCAAGGATGCCATCACATCAAAATGCTGGGCAGCTCACCCGAGAGCAGCACATGAACACTCATGGACTTGTTGCCAAGGGGGAGAATGGCGAGCACGACTACCACACCATGCAAGCTACCATGGACATCGATGCCACCCACGGCACAACTCACCTAGTAAGCCACAAGCTTGAGGGCGAGAACCCAAAAGAATACATGTCAAGAAAGGCCAGACATCACTACAAGCGTGATAGGCGAGAACAAATAGAGACTCCGAGCTCTAATCACCACCACCATGTCACTGCGTCGGAGAGCCGAACCCTTCCCCTTCTCACCCAG
>NC_041385.1:115837289-115853880 GCF_002162155.2 Triticum dicoccoides | reverse complement strand
CAAGGAGCACCCAATGATGGAGAGCACAACGAGTGAAGGAGGGCATTGTACCCACGACGAATTACATCCCCTTGAAAACTAGACCAAGCCAACACCAGCTTCCATGCATCCACATAACGATTCTCCCTTGCCCCGCGGTCCTAAGACGAAGCCTCCAAGCAAGGTATGAAGCTTCACAATCCAATATATTATTTAGAAAATTGGGTGTATAAAAAATGACTAGGGTATACAATGCAAGTTTTCTCATCATCCTAAATCCAACTTTTTTTGCAAAATTTAATGAGTGCCCAGCTAAGGTATACAACCTGCCAAAGAAAAATCTAAGATTAGGTGAAAACAAAAATGGCTTTGAGACTACACAGTGCGCACAAAGTGTCATCATCGAGCATCGAAAGCCAAAGAGTTGTCATATATTCCCATCAGTAAAAAAACTCTAGTGTTTCACGGGCATCATTGGGTGCTTGAATTCATTCAAATGTATATACATTTTATGGAGTTTTTTTTAAGAGAGAAGACCAAGAGTGGACAATATATGTCCAGAACATATGAAAGGGAATAGGGTAAGATGGAGAAGATTTAGTGACAGATAAGGTAAGAGGATAATAGGAAAGATAAGAATAAAACATACAAGCATGCATCCTAAAATTCTAATATATTCATGTCAACATTACAACATGTGGCAGTTGTAACATCCATACCAAAATACAAGAATTCTATTGCAACATTCATAGCAAAACATCACGAACATATATAGCTATTTATTAGCAACACCAACATGATACCTAGCAATATCATATAAGATGCAAAATCAACATGTAGCAATTGTAACGTTCATAGAAAAAACATGAACACACATATATAGCCATTCCATAGCAATATTATGTAAGATGCATAGCAAAATCCACTACAACAACAATCACACATCCATACAAAGGAAACGAGCTCATCACCATGACCGCTATTGCAACCAAAGAAACTGGTAATATCGTCGGGTCTACAACCGCGCATGCACAATGGGGGAAACCCGACAACAGGGCAGGGGCACCACAACAACAGCACCACAATACCGATGTCGGGTCTATGACCGCACATGGTGGCGCGGGAGACCTTGTTGACAGGACATCATAGCACCACCACGACAGCGGGACAAACTCGGGAGGTAGGTGTTGTGGCTTGACGCACTGATGGATGGAAGCCAACGGCACAGAACAACAGGGATAAGGCACTATAGGACGACACAGACAATGACATCATGGCAAAGAGGAAGCATCGCTCGGGTAAAGGAGACGAGCATGAGTCTATGACGATGCACATGGAGGGAGAAGCAAGGATGAAGCACATTGCGGCAAGGAGGCAATGTACAATGCAGTAACGCGGTGACAAATAGAGATATGTGTGACGGATTCGTGGCGGGTGGGAATGGAGCGAGGAGAGGGAATGTTAGGGAGGGTGCGGTAGCGCCGAGGGGGCGGCCGAAAACATGGAAGACACACGCGAGAGGCAATCAGTACAGGATGGATGTGATGCAGAGTTAGGGAAGTGGGATGGGCATTGCAAAGTTATAAAAAACCATGTGGTGGTCATCATAGATCGGTCGCTAGGTTGGGTTGGTCAATAGTGATGAACCACCACCAAGCAGCCAAACTTTTCGATCGATCAGTGATAACCTCGGTAATGATTGCATTATCAGGGAGTGGGTGAACTAGTCATCACTGATCGGTCAACTCATGGCCCGTCAATGTTTACATGACAACACAACTCAGGTAAGGTCATTACTGACTGGTCATGGCAGGCCCGTCAATGCTAAGCTTCACCACTAACGGGAGGTCACTGGTCACTCGTTGATCGGTGTTGAGGTGTTAGTCTTGGCACTATTTTTAGTAGTGTTGATGCTTCATTGATACCCATGTTGCTAGTTATATATATGATATACTAACTAATTGTTCATGTGTTGCAATGGGGGCATATATATTTTAGTGGTTCATATCAATTGTGTCTTGCATACACCTTCCACCCACTATCTCTGCCTCCCCAATCCAGTCTTACCACCTATGTCAATGGTTCATCTAGTCATAATCCACCACTGCCACCCAAATACATTTTGGATCTTAAACACATAATGTTGTAGTTGCGTATATGTCAATATTCCAAGTAGAAGAAAAAAAATGTAAGAGGTCATCGATATCCATTTAGCCTCTCCACGACGGTAGGACAAAAGGAAAACTTGAAGACATAGGAACCTAATCTTGGTCTAGCAAAAGCAAAAACAAAAGTGGAGATAACATGAGCTCACAAGTGAACCTGAAGATATGATAGAATTCACATAAAAAAGAAAGTGTGCCTCTTGAACAAGTCATGATGAATAACAATATTAATGAAATTCATAGTTAAAAGCTTGGATAACTAGTTTCCTTGACTATATTTCATCAAGATTTACATTTTACATCATCATTCTTGCTAGTGTTTGCATAGAACATTCGCCTTCTCATAATATTGATGGATCACTAGGGCTTGCCAGTACTTGTAAGAGGTAGTACTATCAAATACTCCATATACTATGTTTTATTTCCATATACTATGTTTCTATGTTACTAAAGGAAGGAGATATGCCATCGGACAAATAAATTGGAAATAAATCAGTGGGAGTACTACATTTCCAATTTGCCAAATGAAAAAAGATTAGCTTCATATGACTTGTGATAGCCTAGCTTAATAGAGATGATAGACTACTCATATCAACAAGGAATTCCTTCTTTTTTGGAAGCCCATTTGGAAAGAACTCGAAAGCTAAACGTGCTCAGCTTGGAGCAATTCCAGGATGGGTGACCGACTAGGAAGTTAGTCATAGGCGCGCATGAGTGAGGAAAAAGTGCATAGGAAAGACTAGTGTTGATCTGTTTGGGACAAGTCTAGAGCCAGGAGTAACGACCAGTAACCGGCGAGTGTGTCGGGGCATTACAAGTTGATATCAGAGCCAGCCCTCGTGGTTACACGGATATTTGTGAGTCAGGTGTGCGGTCATGTTGTGCATTGATAACCCACAAGTATAGGGGATCATTTGTAGCCTTTTTTAGATAAGTAAGAGTGTCGAACTCAACGAGGAGCTAAAGGTAGAATTTATATCTCTTCAAGTTCTATTGACCACCGGTACAACTCTACGCACATCAACATTTACTTTACCTAGAAACAAGTAATAAAACTAGAAGTACTTTGTAGGTGTAAACGGTTATGTTTGCAAGGTAATAAAGAACATGGAAATAAAAGTTAGGTGTTGTTTTACTAAAAGAACAATTAAGTGAAGGAAATATGCCCTAGAGGCAACAATAAAGTTATTATTTATTTCCTTATATCATGATAAATGTTTATTATTCATGCTAGAATTGTATTAACCGGAAACATAATACATGTGTGAATACATAGACAAACAGAGTGTCACTAGTATGCCTCTACTTGACTAGCTTGTTGATCAAAGATGGTTATGTTTCCTAACCATAGACATGTGTTGTCATTTGATTAATGGGATCACATCATTAGGAGAATGATGTGATTGACATGACCCATTCCGTTAGCTTAGCACATGATCGTTTAGAATATTGCTATTGCTTTCTTCATGACTTATACATGTTCCTATGACTATGAGATTATGCAACTCCCGTTTACCGGAGGAACACTTTGTGTGCTACCAAACGTCACAACATAACTGGGTGATTATAAAGGAGCTCTACAGGTGTCTCCAAAGGTACATGTTGGGTTGGCGTATTTCGAGATTAGGATTTGTCACTCCGATTGTCGGAGAGGTATCTCTGGGCCCTCTCGGTAATGCACATCACTTAAGCCTTGCAAGCATTGCAACTAATGAGTTAGTTGTGAGATGATGTATTACGAAATGAGTAAAGATACTTGCCGGTAACGAGATTGAACTAGGTATTGAGATATAGACGATCGAATCTCGGGCAAGTAACATACCGATGACAAAGGGAACAATGTATGTTGTTATGCGGTCTGACCAATAAAGATCTTCGTAGAATATGTGGGAGCCAATATGAGCATCCAGGTTCCGCTATTGGTTATTGACCGGAGACGTGTCTCGGTCATGTCTACATTGTTCTCGAACCCGTAGGGTCCGCACGCTTAACGTTACGATGACAGTTTCATTATGAGTTTATATATTTTGATGTACCGAAGGTTGTTCGGAGTCCCGAATATGATCACGGACTTGACGAGGATTCTCGAAATGGTCGAGACATAAAGATCAATATATTGGACGACTATATTTGGACACCATAAAGGTTCCTGGTGAGATTGGGACAATACCGGATCACCGGGAGGTTATCGGAACCCCCCGAGAGGTATATGGGCCTTATTGGGCCTTAGTGGAAAGGAGGGGAAAGGAGCAAGGGAGGGGGCGCCCCTCCCCAAGCCCAATCCGAATTGGGAGGGGGGTCGGCCCCCCCTTTTCTTTCTCCCTCCTTCCTCTTCCTTCCCTCTCATACTCCTAATAGGAAAAAAGGGGAGTCCTACTCCCGGTGGGAGTTGGACTCCCCCCCTTGGGCGCGCCACCCCCCTTGGCTGGCCCCCTCCTCCACTCCTTTATATACGGAGGAGGGGGGCACCACATAGACACAACAATTGATCCCTTGGATCTCTTAGCCGTGTGCGGTGCCCCCCTCCATCATAGTCCACCTCGATAATACTATAGCGGTGCTTAGGCGAAGCCCTGCGACGGTAGAACATCAAGATCGTCACCACGCTGTCGTGCTGACATCACTCTTCCCCGACACTTTGCTGGATCGGATTCCGGGGATCGTCATCGACCTGAACGTGTGCTAGAACTCGGAGGTGCCATAGTTTCGGTGCTTGATCGGTCGGGCCGTGAAGACGTACGACTACATCAACCGCGTTGTTATAACGCTTCCGCTATCGGTCTACAAGGGTACGTGGACAACACTCTCCCCTCTCGTTGCTATGCATCACCATGATCTTGCGTGTGCGTAGGATTTTTTTTGAAATTACTACGTTCCCCAACAGTGGCATCCGAGCCAGGTTTTATGCGTAGATGTAATATGCACGAGTAGAACACAAGTGAGTTGTGGGCGATATAAGTCATACTGCTTACCAACATGTCATACTTTGGTTCGGCGGTATTGTTGGATGAAGCGGCCCGGACCGACATTACGTGTACGCTTACGCGAGACTGGTTCTACCGACGTGCTTTGCACGCAGGTGGCTGGCGGGTGTCAGTTTCTCCAACTTTAGTTGAACCGAGTGTGGCTACGCCCGGTCCTTGCGAAGGTTAAAACAACAGTAACTTGACGAACTACTGTTGTGGTTTTGATGCGTAGGTAAGAACGGTTCTTGCTCAGCCCGTAGCAGCCACGTAAAATTTGCAACAACAAAGTAGAGGACGTCTAACTTGTTTTTGTAGGGCATGTTGTGATGTGATATGGTCAAGATGTGATGCTATATTTTATTGTATGAGATGATCATGTTTTGTAACAGAGTTATCGGCAACTGGCAGGAGCCATATGGTTGTTGCTTTATTGTATGCAATGCAATCGCCCTGTAAGGCTTTACTTTATCACTAAGCGGTAGCGATAGTCTAGAAGCATAAGATTGGCAAGACGACAACGATGCTACGATGGAGATCAAGGTGTCGCGCCGGTGACAATGGTGATCATGACGGTGCTTCGAATATGGAGATCACAAGCACAAGATGATGATGGCAATATCATATCACTTATATTGATTGCATGCGATGTTTATCTTTTATGCATCTTATCTTGCTTTGATTGACGGTAGCATTATAAGATGATCCCTCACTAAATTATCATAGTAAAAGTGTTCTCCCTTAGTATGCACCGTTGTGAAAGTTCTTCGTGTTGAGACACCACATGATGATCGGGTGTGATAGGCTCTACGTTCAAATACAACGGGTGCAAAACAGTTGCACACGCGGAATACTCAGGTTAAACTTGACAAGCCTAGCATATAACAGATATGGCCTCGGAACACGGAGACCGAAAGGTCGAGCGTGAATCATATAGTAGATATGATAAACATATTGATGTTCACCGTTGAAACTACTCCATCTCACGTGATGATCGGACATGGTGTAGTTGATATGGATCACGTAATCACTTAGAGGATTAGAGGGATGTCTATCTAAGTGGGAGTTCTTTAGTAATATGATTAATTGAACTTAAATTTATCATGAACTTAGTACCTGATAGTATCTTGCTTGTCTATGTTGATTGTAGATAGATGGCCCGTGTTGTTGTTCCGTTGAATTTTAATGCGTTCCTTGAGAAAGCAAAATTGAAAGATGATGGTAGAAATTACACGGACTGGGTCCGTAACTTGAGGATTATCCTCATTGCTGCACAGAAGAATTATGTCCTGGAAGCACCGCTGGGTGCCAGGCCTGCTGCTGGAGCAACGCCAAATGTTATGAATGTCTGGCAGAGCAAAGCTAATGACTACTCTATAGTTCAGTGTGGCATGCTTTACGGCTTAGAACCGGGTCTTCAACGATGTTCTGAACGTCATGGAGCATATGAGATGATCCAAGAGTTGAAGTTAATATTTCAAGCAAATGCCCGGATTGAGAGATATGAAGTCTCCAATAAGTTCTACAGCTGCAAGATGGAGGAGAACAGTTCTGTCAGTGAGCATATACTCAAAATGTCTGGGTATAATAATCACTTGATTCAACTGGGAGTTAATCTTCCGGATGATAGCCTCATTGACAGAATTCTCCAATCACCGCCACCAAGCTACAAGAGCTTTGTGATGAACTATAATATGCAAGGGATGGAAAAGACTATTCCCGAGCTCTTCGCGATGCTAAAAGCTGCAGAGGTAGAAATCAAAAAGGAGCATCAAGTGTTGATGGTTAACAAGACCACTAGTTTCAAGAAAAAGGGCAAAGGGAAGAAGAAGGGAAACTTCAAGAAGAACAACAAACAAGTTGCTGCTCAGGAGAAGAAACCCAAGTTTGGACCTAAGCCTGAAACTGAGTGCTTCTACTGCAAGCAGACTGGTCACTGGAAGCGGAACTGCCCCAAGTATTTGGCAGATAAGAAGGATGGCAAGGTGAACAAAGGTATATGTGATATACATGTTATTGATGTGTACCTTACTAATGCTCGCAGTAGCACCTGGGTATTTGATACTGGTTCTATTGCTAATATTCGCAACTCGAAACAGGGACTACGGATTAAGGGAAGATTAGCTAAGGACGAGGTGACTATGCGCGTGGGAAATGGTTCCAAAGTCGATGTGATCACGGTCGGCACGCTACCTCTACATCTACCTTCGGGATTAGTTTTAGACCTAAATAATTGTTATTTGGTGCCAGCGTTGAGCATGAATATTATATCTGGATCTTGTGAGATGCGAGACGGTTATTCATTTAAATCAGAGAATAATGGTTGTTCTATTTATATGAGTAATATCTTTTATGGTCATGCACCCTTGAAGAGTGGTCTATTTTTATTGAATCTCGATAGTAGTGATACACATATTCATAATGTTGAAGCCAAAAGATGCAGAGTTGATAATGATAGTGCAACTTATTTGTGGCACTGCCGTTTAGGTCATATCGGTGTAAAGCGCATGAAGAAACTCCATACTGATGGACTTTTGGAACCACTTGATTATGAATCACTTGGTACTTGCAAACCGTGCCTCATGGGCAAGATGACTAAAACATTGTTCTCCGATACTATGGAGAGAGCAACTGATTTATTGGAGATCATACATACAGATGTATGTGGTCCAATGAATGTTGAGGCTCGTGGCGGATATCGTTATTTTCTCACCTTCACAAATGATTTGAGCGGATATGGGTATATCTACTTAATGAAGCATAAGTCTGAAACATTTGAAAAGTTCAAAGAATTTCAGAGTGAAGTTGAAAATCATCGTAACAAGAAAATAAAGTTTCTACGATCTGATCGTGGAGGAGAATATTTGAGTTACGAGTTTTGTCTACATTTGAGACAATGCGGAATAGTTTCGCAACTTACGCCACCGGGAACACCACAGCGTAATGGTGTGTCCGAACGTCGTAATTGTACTTTACTAGATATGGTGCGATCTATGATGTCTCTTACAGATTTACCGCTATCATTTTGGGGTTATGCTTTAGAGACGGCCGCATTCACGTTAAATAGGGCTCCATCAAAATCCGTTGAGACGACGCCTTATGAACTGTGGTTTGGCAAGAAACCAAAGTTGTCGTTTCTGAAAGTTTGGGGCTGTGATGCTTATGTGAAAAAGCTTCAACCTGGTAAGCTCGAACCGAAATCGGAGAAATGTGTCTTCATAGGATACCCAAAGGAGACTGTTGGGTACACCTTCTATCACAGATCCGAAGGCAAGACATTTGTCGCTAAATTCGGAAACTTTCTAGAGAAGGAGTTTCTCTCGAAAGAAGTGAGTGGGAGGAAAGTAGAACTTGATGAGGTAATTGTACCTGCTCCCTTATTGGAAAGTAGTATATCGCAGAAACAGGTTTCTGTGACACCTACACCAATTAGTGAGGAAGATAATGATGAAGATCATGAAACTTCAGATCAAGTTATTACTGAACCTCGTAGATCAACCAGAGTAAGATCCGCACCAGAGTGGTACGGTAATCCTGTTCTCGAAGTCATGTTACTAGACCATGATGAACCTACGAACTATGAAGAAGCGATGGTGAGCCCAGATTCCGCAAAATGGCTTGAGGCCATGAAATCTGAGATGGGATCCATGTATGAGAACAAAGTGTGGACATTGGTTGACTTGCTCGTTGATCGGCAAGCAATTGAAAATAAATGGATCTTCAAGAAGAAGACTGACGCTAACGGTAATGTTACTGTCTACAAAGCTCGACTTGTCGCGAAAGGTTTTCGACAAGTTCAAGGGGTTGACTACAATGAGACCTTCTCACCCGTAGCGATGCTTAAGTCTGTCCGAATCATGTTAGCAATTGCCGCATTTTATGATTATGAAATATGGCAGATGGATGTCAAAACTGCATTCCTGAATGGATTTCTGGAAGAAGAATTGTACATGATGCAACTGGAAGGTTTTGTCGATCCAAAGGGAGCTAACAAAGTGTGCAAGCTCCAACGGTCCATTTATGGACTGGTGCAAGCCTCTCGGAGTTGGAATATACGCTTTGATAGTGTGATTAAAGCATTTGGTTTTATACAAACTTTTGGAGAAGCCTGTATTTACAAGAAAGTGAGTGGGAGCTCTGTAGCATTTCTGATACTATATGTAGATGACATATTGCTGATCGGAGATGATATAGAATTTCTGGATACCATAAAAGGATACTTGAATAAAAGTTTTTCAATGAAAGACCTCGGTGAAGCTGCTTACATATTGGGCATTAAGATCTACAGACATAGATCAAGACGCTTAATTGGACTTTCACAAAGCACATACCTTGACAAAGTTTTGAAGAAGTTCAAAATGGATCAAGCAAAGAAAGGGTTCTTGCCTGTGTTACAAGGTGTGAAGTTGAGTAAGACTCAATGCCCGACCACTATAGAAGATAGAGAAAATATGAAAGAAGTTCCCTATGCTTCAGCTATAGGATCTATCATGTATGGAATGCTGTGTACCAGACCTGATGTGTGCCTTGCTATAAGTTTAGCAGGGAGGTACCAAAGTAATCCAGGATTGATCACTGGACAGCGGTCAAGAACATCCAGAAATACCTGAAAAGGACTAAGGATATGTTTCTCGTTTATGGAGGTGACAAAGAGCTCATCGTAAATGGTTACGTTGATGCAAGCTTTGACACTGATCTGAACGATTCTAAATCGCAAACTAGATACGTGTTTACATTAAACGGTGGAGCTGTCAGTTGGTGCAGTTCTAAACAAAGCATTGTGGCAGGATCTACATGTGAAGCGGAGTACATAGCTGCTTCGGAAGCAGCAAGCGAAGGAGTATAGATGAAGGAGTTCATATCCGATCTAGGTGTCATACCTAGTGCATCGGGTCCAATGAAAATCTTTTGTGACAATACTGCTGCAAATGCTTTGGTGAAGGAATCCAGATTTCACAAAAGAACCAAGCACATCAAGAGATGCTTCAATTCCATTCGGGATTTAGCCCAAGTGGGAGACATAGAAATTTGCAAGATATATACGGATTTGAATGTAGCAGACCCGTTGACTAAGCCTCTTCCACGAGCAAAACATGATCAGCACCAAGGCTCCAGGGGTGTTAGAATCATTACAGTATAATCTAGATTATTGACTATAGTGCAAGTGGGAGACTAAAGGAAATATGCCCTAGAGGCAATAATAAAGTTATTGTCTATTTCCTTATATCATAATAAATGTTTATTATTCATGCTAGAGTTGTATTAACTGGGAACATAATACATGTGTGAATACATAGACAAACAGAGTGTCACTAGTATGCCTCTACTTGACTAGCTTGTTGATCAAAGATGGTTATGTTTCCTAACCATAGACATGTGCTGTCATTTGATTAACGGGATCACATCATTAGGAGAATGATGTGATTGACATGACCCATTCCGTTATCTTAGCACACGATCATTTAGTATATTGCTATTGCTTTCTTCATGACTTATACATGTTCCTATGACTATGAGATTATGCAACTCCCGTTTACTGGAGGAACACTTTGTGTGCTACCAAACGTCACATTGTAACTGGGTGATTATAAAGGAGCTCTACAGGTGTCTCCAAAGGTACATGTTGGGTTGGCGTATTTCGAGATTATGATTTTTCACTCCGATTGTCGGAGAGGTATCTCTGGGCCCTCTCGGTAATGCACATCACTTAAGCCTTGCAAGCATTGCAACTAATGAGTTAGTTGTGAAATGATGTATTACGAAACGAGTAAAGAGACTTGTTGGTAACGAGATTGAACTAGGTATTGAGATACCGACGATCGAATCTCGGGCAAGTAACATACCGACGACAAAGGGAACAACGTATGTTGTTATGCGGTCTGACCGATAAAGATCTTCGTAGAATATGTGAGAGCCAATATGAGCATCCAGGTTCCGCTATTGGTTGTTGACCGGAGACGTGTCTCGGTCATGTCTACATTGTTTTCGAACCCATAGGGTCCACACGCTTAACGTTACGATGACAGTTTCATTATGAGTTTATATATTTTGATGTACCGAAGGTTGTTCGGAGTCCTAGATATGATCGCGGACTTGACGAGGAGTCTCGAAATGGTCGAGACATAAAGATTGATATATTGGACGACTATATTTGGACACCGGAAAGGTTCCGGGTGAGATTGGGACAATACGGGATCACCGGGAGGTTATCGGAACCCCCCGGGAGCTATATGGGCCTTATTGGGCCTTAGTGGAAAGGAGGGGAAAGGAGCAAGGGAGGCCGCCCCCCCAAGCCCAATCCGAATTGGGAGGGGGGCCGCCCCCCTTTCTTCCTCCCTCCTTCCTCTTCCTTCCCTCTCCTACTCCTAATAGGAAAAAAGGGGAGTCCTACTCCCGGTGGCAGTTGGACTCCCCCCCTTGGGTGCGCCACCCCCCTTGGTCGGCCCCCTCCTCCACTCTTTTATATACGGAGGAGGGGGGAACCCCATAGACACAACAATTGATCCCTTGGATCTCTTTGCCGTGTACGGTGCCCCCTCCACCATAGTCCACCTCGATAATACTGTAGCGGTGCTTAGGCGAAGCCCTGCGACGGTAGAACATCAAGATCGTCACCACGCCGTTGTGCTGACAGAACTCTTCCCCTACACTTTGCTGGATCGGATTCCAGGGATCGTCATCGAGCTGAACGTGTGCTAGAACTCGGAGGTGCCGTAGTTTTGGTGCTTGATCGGTCGGGCCGTGAAGACGTATGACTACATCAACCGCGTTGTTATAACGCTTCCGCTATCGGTCTACGAGGGTATGTGGACAACACTCTCCCCTCTCGTTGCTATGCATCACCATGATCTTGCGTGTGCTTAGGATTTTTTTTGAAATTACTACGTTCCCCAACATTAAGTTAGTATAGCAAGTGTGGAAAAGTGGTGATAGGATTTGTAGTATTAACCCTAAGCAATTGGCTAGGTTACTAGACCGACGACAAGTTCTTATGTGGGAGAGGCCATTGTTAGCATGTCATCCCTTACTTGGAATTATATGCACTTATTATTGGAACTATTAGCAAGCATCTGTAACTACTAAAGTATATTAAGGTAGAACCCAACCATAGCATTAAGATATATTGGCTCCCCTTCAATCCTGTATGAATCAATTGCTATGGTAGGAAGAAGTTTCCGTCACTTTTGTCGTCCAATTAATGCAATAGTCCCATGAACATACAACTAACCCTATGGTGTTATCCACACGTGTGCTCATATGATGGGCACCAAAGGACAGCAACATAACCACAAGCAATTTAAACCAATCATAGCAATTCACCCGTTACCAATAGGACAACAAAAATCTACTCAAACATCATAGGATGGCAACACATCATTGGATAATAATATGAAACACAAAGCACCATGTTCAAGTAGGGGTACAATGGGTTGCGGGGGAGTGGACCACTGAATATAGATGAGTGAAGGTGATGGAGGTGTTGATGAAGATGACGGAGCTTCTTGAGTAGATCATCGTCACACGATGATTGCCTCAGCAATGTTCCGGCGCCACCGGGAGACAGGGGAGAGAGCCCCCTTCTTCTTCTTCCCTGGCCTCCCCCCTAGATGGGAGGAGGATTTCCCCTCTGGTCATTGGCCGCCGTGGCTCCCAGAGGGCAGGAGCCCCTCCTAGATTGGATCGCTCTCTCTCTCTCTCTCCCTCTCTCTCTCTCTCTTTGTGTGTGTGTGTGTGTGTGCGCGCGTGTGTGTGTGTGTGTGTGTGTGTGTGTGTGTGTGTTCTCTTTTACATCACATTCCTGTTTTCTGGCCATTCGCCGTTTCTTATATACCCGAGATCCGTAACACCGATTGGGCTGAAATCTAACATGATTTTTATCCAGATATTATATTTCTTGCATTGAAAGATGGGCCCCAACCAACTTACGGAGGAGTCACAAGCTCAACCGGCGTGCCCTAGGGTAGGGGTGCGTCATGTGAGCTCGTGACTCCCTCGAGCATCGTCTCACGTTGATTCTTTTCCCCAAAAATCACATATATTCCAAAAAATCTCCCTAAAATTTTATTGCATTTGGACTTCGTTTGATATGGATTTTCTGCAAAACAAAAAACATGCAACAAATAGGAACTGACACTGGGCACTGGATCAATATGTTAATCCAAGAAAATCATAAAAATTGTTGCCAAAAGTATGTGAAAGTTGTAAAATAATGGCATGAAACAATAAAAAATTATAGATATGGCGGAGACATATCAGCATCCTCAAGCTTAATTCCTGCTCGTCCTCGAGTAGGTAAATGATAAAAATATATTTTTTGATGTGGAATGCTACCTATCATAAACTTGATCATATGTCTAGTCATGGCATGAATATTAAGACATGAGTGATTCAAAGCAATAGTCTATAATTTGACATAAAGACTTCAATACTCGGGCATCCCAACAAACAAATAATCTCGCCAAGGCATGAATATTAAGATAATCTTGATTAAATTATCTGGTCAAGGCATGAATATTAAGATACAAGTGATTCAAAGCAAAAGTCTATCAATTTGATATAAAAACATCTATACTCGGGCATACTAACAAACAATCATGCTCTTCAAAATAAAGAATGCTAAAGAACGCTATCCCTACAAAATCATATAGACTGTCATGTTTAGTCTTCCCTAGCATAAAGATATTATGATGAACTACCCCGATGACAAGCCAAGCAACTGGATCATGGTTTTTAACGCGCTTCAGCATTTTCAACTCCACGCAATACATGAGTATGATCCATGGATATAACACTATGGGTGGAATACAATATCGTGATAGAGATCAATAGGGGATGTAAAAAGGAAGAAAGTATCGCGTCAACTCGGTGGACCAACGGGTAATGGAAAGGCCCACCAATCGATATCAATGCGAGGAGTAGGGATTGTCATGCAACGAATGCACTAAGAGCTATAAGTGTATGAACTCAATGGAAATTAAGTGGGTGTGCATCCAACTTGCTTTCTCATGAAGACCTCAGGCATTTGAGGAAGCCCATCATCAGAATATATAAGCCAAGTTCTATAATGAAAAATTCCCACTAGTATATGAAAGTGATAACTCAGGAGACTCTCTATATGAAGAACAACTCTGAAGCATAAGTGTGGTAAAAGATAGTAACATTGCCCCTTCTCTCTTTTTCTCTCATTTTTTTGTTTGTTTTTTTGGGCTCTTTTGGCCTATCTTTTTTGTTAAGTCCAAAGACTCATCCTGACTTGTGGGGGATTCATTGTCTCCATCATCATTTTTCCTCATTGTGACAATGCTCTAATAATGATAATGATCACACTTTTATTTACTTACAACTCGATAAAATAGATAGAAGATGACTCTATATGAATGCTTGTGGCAGTGTACCAAGATGTCCAATGATCCAGCATAACATGTATAACAATGAAGAACGGTGGCTGTCCACAAATATCATGTCGGCTCTATATGATCATGCAAAGAAATATGACAATGAACACACAAGTCATGTATATGATGATGATGGAAGTTGCAGGGTAATATATCTCTGAATGGCTATGGAAATGCCATACTAGGTAGGTTTGGTGGCTATTTTGAGGAAGATATAAGGAGGCTTATGTGTGATAGAGCGTATCATATCATGAGGGTTGGATGCACTATAGAAGTTTGCACCGACTCTCGAGGTGAGGAAGGGCAATATACGGTACCGAAGAGGCTAGCAATATGCGGAAAGATGAGAGTGTGTATAATCCATGGACTCACATTAGAGCATCTCCAACAGGCGCATAAAAGTTTCACGCGCTAAAATAGTTTTAGCGCGCCACTGTAGCACTTTTAGCGCGCCAGACCCAACATTGGTTTAACACATGCGCAAAAATGCGCGCCCAAAAAACACAGAGTGTAAATTGTGAAGCGCGCACAATCCAGCGCCCCAATTTTGCAGTTTCTGATAGCGTTTTTTAGTGTGTGACCAATCCTTTTTTGTGCGTGCACTATTTTATAGCTTCTGTTGGAGCTGTCTGGTGCCCAAAAAACTTGAATTTTAGCGCGGGGGACAGTTTTTGTGCGCCTGTTGGTTCCGGCGCCCAAAAAAATCAACACTCGAAAATATAATTTTTTTGCCATGCCACGAATGTCATTCCCTCATGAAACTTGGCAAGCACTTAAAACATTTGTCATTCTTTGCCACCATTTTTTTTGATTTTTTTATATTTTTAAGATTTTACTGTTCATGGTGGTATGATAAGAGCTAAAACTCAGATGGGCACTTACCAACACTTTTGTCATGAATTCAAGTGACATTGACATACAGGTGATGTTTTTCAAAACATTTTGGTATCTTATTTGCATTTTTCTGATTTAGTATGAATTAGTTATGAAGTTTTCAAAGTGACGGTCAAACGGTCAAAGGGCAAAAGCACAAGATGACAAAGTGGGTTGGGCAAGACCACATGTTTTCAAAAAGTAGGGGCAATCCTGTTATGGGGACACAACTAAGGGTATAAATACAATTATCCCTAAAGTATATTGGTCAGAAAATACACAGGAGCTCTTGGGTGCTCCATACCCCTATACAAATATTAAATGTAAAAAATAACAAAAAACAAAAAAAAAACAGAAATTTGGGATATCACACTTGGGTTCTCAATCTACTCATGTGTGAAATTTCGTGAAAAATACCAGAAAATGTATCCGCGTCGAAGGAAATATTGTACG
Source organism: Triticum dicoccoides (assembly GCF_002162155.2). Lineage (NCBI taxonomy): Eukaryota > Viridiplantae > Streptophyta > Magnoliopsida > Poales > Poaceae > Triticum > Triticum dicoccoides. Next base: position 115,838,052 of record NC_041385.1, on the reverse strand, counting down.
AACAAAAATCCATCCAGACAGTTTTTTCTATACATAGATTTTTTTTGTCTTTTTTGCCATGAATACGTTTAACGAACTTTTCATGAAATTTCACACGGGAGTAGATCGGGAACCCAGGTTTGATATCCCAAAATTTCAGATTTCTTTTTCAAATTTCTCAGTATTTTTTTGAATTTATTAATGTTCGTGTAGGAGTGTGGAGCACCCGGGTTCTACAAATCTACCTCCTATATTGGTACCCCTTCAATCATGTATGAATCAATTTCTATGATAGGAAGATGTTTTTGTCACTCTTGCCCTCCAATGCATAGTCCTATCAACATACAACTAACCTTATGGTGTGATCCACGTGCGCAACATAACCACAAGCAATTTAAACCAATCATAGCAATTCACCAATTACCAATAGGACAACAAAAATCTACTCAAACATCATAGGATAATAATATGAAGCATAAAGCACCATGTTCAAGTAGGGGGTACAGCGGGTTGCAGGAGAGTGAACTGCTGAATATAGATGAGGGAAGATGATGGAGGTGTTGATGAAGATGACAGAGTTGTTGGAGTAGATCGCCGTCACACGATGATTGCCCCGGTGGCGTTGTAGCGCCATCGGGAGAGAGGGGAGAGAGCCCCCTCCTCCTTCTTCTTCCTTGGCCTCACCCCTCGATGGGAGGAGGATTTCCCCTCTGGTCCTTAGCTGCCATGGATCCCGGATGGCAGGAGCCCCTCCTAGATTGGATCTCTCTCTCTCTCTCTCTCT
>NC_041385.1:115792405-115836930 GCF_002162155.2 Triticum dicoccoides | reverse complement strand
CCCGTTCTCTTCTGTTTCACGTGCCCGTTTTCTGGCCCTTCACCATTTCTTATATTGCCAGAGATCCGTAACTTCTATTGGGCTAAAATTTTAACATGATTTTTTTGGATATTCTCTTTCTTACGACAAAATAAGGGCCCCAACCGACTTACGGAGGAGTCATGAGCTCACCTGGTGCAGCCTAGGGTAGGGGGCACCTCGTGTGAGCTCGTGACTCCCATGAGCATCATCTCGGATTGATTCTTTTTCCCAAAAATCACATATATTCCAAAAAAATATCTGTAAAATTTGATCGCATTTGGACTTTCTTTGATATGGATTTTCTATGAAACAAAAAACATGCAACAAATAAGAACTGACACTGGGCACTAGATCAATATGTTAGTCCAAGAAAATAATATAAATTGTTGCCAAAAGTATGTGAAATTTTAAATAATGGCATGATACAATCAAAAATTATAGATACGACGGAGACGTATAATGCATGACGTTTGTGGTCCGTCATGGCACATGTGTCGAACTGGACGCACAGACGTGTGCCAAGAGGGAGCATTCATGTGGGACGACGAGGACATAGGTTCCTTTAAGTGGGGGTGTATGTGATAGCCTAACTTAATAGGGATGATAGACTACTCATATCAATAAGGAATTCCTTCTTTTCCGCGAGCCCATTCAAAAAGAACTCCAAAGTTAAGCGTGCTCTCCTTGGAGCAATTTCAGGATGGGCGACCGACTAAGAAGTTAGTCCCAGGTGCACACGAGTGAGGACAAAGTGCACGGGAAAGAATAGTGTTGATCCATGTGCAAAGATTTGTTTCCATATGATTGCGAAAGGAGGAGATGTGCTGCCAGGCAAATAAAACTGGAAATAAATTAGTGGGGGTATTAAGTTTCCAATTTGTTAAACAAAAAAGGAATTAGTTTTCATATTAGTGAAGAAAGGAGATGTGATGTTGGGAAAATAAAACTGTAAACAAATCGGTGATAGGGGTTCTAAATATATGGGAAGGGTGGAAGCGATGTAAGCGAACGGATGAACCAAGCCCCCCTTTAATAGTAGGGAAACTACTCAAACCAGCGGCTGAACATTCGACCGACCGCGCCCATAGTGCCCGATCGACTCGTGAAGTACGGTCCAATTCACGCCATGTCAACTAGCCAGGCAAGGCACACGCATGGTGGTGAGTGGGGTCGGGGACGCTTGCAAGCAACCTTATCCCCTCCAATTATTTATTGTCTTCCCCTTTCTCTTTCAGAGCGCGACTGGCTAACACCCTACTCTAGATCAGTGAGAAGCCATGGCTGCCGCCTACTCCTCCCTACCCCGCTAAGGAAAATTGTCAGGGCGGGCCACCATGCACCTTGCCATTCCACCCACATGAGAGACGGTCAGGGAGAGGTGCTCTGTGCTCAAGGCACGTGAGGAAGGAGGAGACGATGCAGCAGGGGAGTTGTAGATGCTGCCATACATAGAGGTGCTACGACGGGGAAGGGGTACCCACGCCGGTGATGACGAACCTCCCATGTGCAATCGACGAGCGGTGGAGCTGGCTCCTGCGATGACGGAGTTGCAACCCCGACAAGTGGTGAAACTACAACCGACAACTAGCAAAGCTGGAATAGGCCAGGAAGGGAGTTGCAATTGGCAGAGGCAAAGTTTACAACCAACAAATGGTGGAGCTGGAAAACAGTTATTTTTTTGCTGGAAGGTATGACATGTAACCGAGTGTCGGTGTCAAAACCGGCGGATCTCGGATAGGGTGTCCCGAACTATGCGTCTAGGGCTAATGGTAACAGGAGGCGAGGGACACAATGTTTACCCAGGTTCGGGCCCTCTCGATGGAGGTAATACCCTACTTCCTGCTTGATTGATCTTGATGATATGAGTATTACAAGAGTTGATCTACCACGAGATCGTAGAGGCTAAACCCTAGAAGCTAGCCTATGATTATGATTGTTCTTGTCCTATGGACTAAACCCTCCGGTTTATATAGACACCGGAGGGGGCTAGGGTTACACAGAGTCAGTTACAGAGAAGGAAATCTACATATCCGAATTACCAAGCTTGCCTGCCACGCAAAGGAGAGTCCCACCCAGACACGGGACGAAGTCTTCAATCTTGTATCTTCATAGTCCAACATTCCGGCACAAGTACATAGTCCGGCTATTCAAGGACCCCCTAATCCAGGACTCCCTCAGTATCCCCTAAACTAGGCTTCAGTGACGATGAGTCCGGCGCGCGGATTGTCTTCGGCATTGCAAGGCGGGTTCCTTCTCCGAATTCTCCATAGAAGATCTTGAACACAAGTATCGTGTACGGCTTTGCAAAACAAATTTCACATACCACCGTAGAGAGCACAATATTCCACAAGTCTAATCTGCTGACAACTTCTTCATAGAGTGACATCACGCTGCGGCCTGGTCATTATTCGAACCATTTTTCTCAACCTGCTACTGCACATCTTGCGAGGCGGTTTTATTAGCACGTCTTGTCAAAGCAGAGATCGTGTACCCTTATCACGGGATTCTCATCAATATGGGTGTGGGTAACCCAACCACGCCATCAACGCGGCTCTTGGGGAATAAGCGAGTTTACCGAGCAAGTGGGGAGGCACAGGATCCCTGCTGCCTTTATAAGGAGATAAGGACTCCCATTTTTGACCCACGCTTTCTCCTTCTTCTGCTCATCCATTCTCTCTTACTCGAGCTCCAGCGCCCAAGCGTTCGTCTTCTCCACCCACAAAGGCCCTCCGAAAATGTCCGGATCTGGAGCAGGAGGCAAGTGGATGGCCTCTACCATTCGGGAGAAGGATATCAAAAAGCTTCGGGAGGCCGGGTATCTAGACAAGAAAATCAGCCATAGTCTCCCGACGGCGGGACAGATCGTCCCTTCTCCGGAACCCCGTGAGAGGGTCGTATTCCTCCCTCACTTTGTCAGCGGGCTAGGGTTTCCCCTCCACCCATTCGTTCGCGGCATCATGTATTACTATGGGATCGATTTTCATGATCTATCCCTCAATTCCTTCCTCAACACCTCGACATTCATCGTCGTGTGCGAGGCCTTTCTCCGCATTTCGCCACACTTCGGCTTATGGCTGAAGATTTTTAATGTGAAGCCCAGGGTAGTGAGCGGCGAGCACGCCGAGTGCGGAGGTGCCATGGTGAGCAAGATGCCCAATGTCACATGGCCATCAGGTACTTTCAATAATTCTGTCAAAGGGTGGCAATAGCAGTGGTTCTATGTCACTGAGCCACGCGACACGAAATGGGCCGCAGCTCCTGAATTCCGATCCGGAGCTCCCCTGCTGCTTATGTCCTGGCCCAAGAAGGGCCTGAACTAGTCTTCGCCCGACAAGTTGTCAGTGCTCCAGACGCGCGTCAAGGATATGGAAGACAAGAATATCAAACTTTTCAATATAGTCCAGGTGATGTTAGTTCGCCAGATTCTCCCTTGTCAACACAGGGCCTGCAATTTATGGGAATTCGACCCGGCCAGGCACCAGACCCTATTAGAGTTCTTTGGCTCATCGCACAAAGACATCTGGAAGGTGCTCTTGAAGTCCAGCAAATCGTGGCCGGACTCACCCGAGGACCGCGGGTATCAATTGTCCCGCCCTGCAAGTTCGGTAAGTCATTGTACGTTGGCAAGTCATACATTTTATTTGCATAATCCAAGGGAAATTCTTAATGTGTTTTCCACAACTCTCCTAGGGCTGGACGAACAAGGCGGGGCGGACCTACTGTCCGGCCCCACTGCCAGAAGAACCAGCCGGCCCACTTTTGATGAAGATGCTGGTCCCGGTGCCTTACAAGGCGCCGAAGAAGAAAGCCGAGAAGGAGGCCAAAGAGACCAGGGGCGGCCTTCGTCGCCGGGGCACTTCGGACACAATATCCGAAGACTTCGATGCCCGCTCTTCCTCTGGAGAGGACAAGGAAGAGAAGGAAAACCAATCCCCTCCAGCAAGGGGAAGAAAGAAAAGGACGGCCTCCACACCCTTGGAGGCCGAGTCGCCTAAGAAGGGAAAAACTCCCCTTCCGAAGGAGTCCACCTCTGCTACCCACAGTAGCCCGGAGTGGGATCCCAGGGCCCTACCCCTGGTGAGATCGTGAGTATATAAAACCTGACACGTTACGCATCCAGACTCACTGTTGTATGACGTTTAATCATTGAGCCACACCTTTTTTACAGTCCGGCGAGGTCCTGCACCGAACAATCCTCATCGTAGGATTTACTGGGCTCGGATGCTATGGACAGCGCGACACCCCCAAAGGCCCCCTCCCCAAAACACGTGAGTGACACCGAGGCATCGTCCCAGAGGGACCTATGCCAAGGAGGGGACGAAAAGACCGTCAAGGCGGCGCCAGGGGTCAAACTTCGATGACCAGACACACGGGAGAAAAGGCTCCCATGGACATCGACGGCGGGGGCTATCTTGAATTCGGCCCCCAACTGGACACAATTCCGGAGACCTATACGGCTCCAGAATCAGGCAGGCAGCCTCCCTCGACAGGAGGGGGTGCGCCTGTTCCACCGGCAACCTCTGCCCAACCAAAGGTGCCGGATACCTTATCGGCGGCGCTAAAGAGCGCCTCCATCGTTGAAGAACACCGTGCCCTTATGGGTGCGGTGATTGAGAAGATTCAGTCCGCTGAGAGTGGGCTGAATGAGGCCTGCATCAGCCTTATAACGGGCTTTGAGGTAGGTTTTGTGAGGTTTCCAAGAATGTTATAGTATAGGTAGTAGCCCCTGATACACTGTTCGGCGAAAGAAGGAACCGGACAGAGGATCAAATATATGTTCGCAGGAGACTCACCTTATGGCATCTCTCCCTCTCTTTTTTATAAGCAGGCGTCTGTAGCGATTGCCGCCTCTCGTATGCGGAAGTCTCCGGACTGATGCAGAGTCTGGAGCGGGCCGAAGAAGAACTTGGCCAATTGAAAAAGCAGTTGGACGATAACCAAGGTATGCAAAAAACCTTGCTCGCGTTCAGCGTGAATGAATAATTTAGTATGATAAAAATATGTTCATGGTGTGCTCTAGGGGCGATGACCAAAGTTGAGGCTCTTAAGAAGGTTGTGGCCGAGGCCGAGAAAAAGGCAGCCGCAGAGCAGGCTCTTCGTGAGAAGCACGAGGCCAGGGTTATTTAAGCTGAGCAAGAGCTCCAAGAGGCTGTGAAGAAATGCGAGACCTAGGAGCAGAGTTTAATGGAGAAAGAATCCGAACTCACCAAGGCTCGTCAAGCCGCACGCGATGCCCACGGGGAAGCCCAAGGCGCCCTGCAGGAAATCCAGGAGGCGAGGAAGATCGCGGCGGGTAAGGCTTTTTCTATGCAAAGCAGGTATTTGAGGAGAAAATCAAGTTGCTAATTTGAATTCAGAATTCTCCAGGGGTATTTGCAGAGCTGCCACACAGCATATCTGATGCCGCACAATTCTATCGAGCCGAAGAAAGGAGCACTGCGGAGAAGCTCTTCTGGTCGCAGTATCTGGCGCCGGTGTATCCAGTGCCTTTTGCCGATCAACTGAAGCAGCTAATCGAACTACATAAGGCGGCCGAACTAGCCATGAAGGATTTAATTATCCGGCTATGGCCTGTTGAGCCAATTCCCAGCAGTTATTTCGGGCTTGTAAAGCGGCTTGTGAGTGCCTGCCCTCGACTTGAAGTCATCAAGCGGTCGGTCTGTATGGAGGGTGCGCAAATGGCCTTCACCCGCGTGAAGGTGCACTGAGCGAAGATGGATGCTGAAAAGCTGATGACCGGAGGACCGCCGGAGGGGAAGGAGCACCGCAATCCCGAGTTATATTATGATAGTGTCCTAAAAGGATCCCGCCTTGTGGCGGAGCAATGCGCCAAGGACATTACATTCCCATGAATACAGTCATGTTTTCCTTTAATGTTAAACAAGGTCATTTCTATTATTTATTGCCTGTTATTTGAAAGTTTTTCCTCCCGTGCAGTCGTTTTATATATTAATCCTGAGAGTTGACCAGTCGTCAGCTTCTGCCCCCATGTAGGAAGTGCGGGGGTGTTCGGGATAAACCTGAGCACTCTGTACCCCAGTTTTGGGTCCTTGAGGAGGTGTTCAGCGCAACGAACCAGGCAATCGGACTATAAGGCTTTATCACACTCACTTAGCCATAGGAGTTTGACAAAAGAAAGGTAGGTGCAGCTCCTGGTGTTCGGAAGACCGCACTAGGGGCTCTATACGCACCTAATCGGAAGAAAAGCCGATCCATCACACGCTGCATTAGTTATCGCATAATGCGGAAGAAATCCTTAAAGATTTTGAACCTCTCAAATAGCTGACCAGCTCTCGTCGTATCATGACAGTCAGTTTTCGGCTTTCTCTACTGAGGCACTCGTCCGGAAGAACCGGGAGACAATCGCAGTAGTTCTCCCTTTACTACCCTAGCTGATATAGAGGAACGTAGGGTAGCAAGCACAGGAGCCGGGCAACCCAACTATTGACCCAAGACATGATTCGGAGCCGATGCATATAATGCTATAAGTTCGGGGTGCCGAACGACCGTGAAGGTGTTCGGACTTTATTCCCGTATTATGGGTACAACGAGCCCCCTGGCATATTAAGGCATATCGCAGTGTACGGATGCCATTTGACAAAGAGTGTCAATAAGAAACAACAACAGATAAGTGTCATATAAAGCCACATGTTGTAATTGAATAACATGTCGATGCGTACGAGTACAGGTAATGTGATAAAAAGAAATATGACTTCAGAACCTACTGAGACCGGGCGGGGAGAGGCTGTGTGCGGATCCGGATTGTAATCGGATGGTCATTGAGGGGAATATCTAAGGATTCCCTTACGCATTCGAGTTGTTTCCCTTCTTGGTATATTCGTCCGTTCATGGATCTGGTCTCCATGTCGCCAGTCCTGGCCTACACAAAAGTGGACCTGCAAAGAAAATGCAAAAAACGTTTGTGTGCCACGGTGCGGTTAAGACGCATTGTGTGGTCTATCCTAGCTTTGCCTCTGTTTACTGCCGGAGTGTTTTAGTTGAGCTCCTGACGAGCCAGGCTATCCTGCCGCGAAGTAGTTCAGACTCCTTTAACGGTGTTCGGAAGCTTGGTCGTTGACTCAAGGTTCAATTGAAAGATGCCACTTGTTGCTTCTACTATTAAGGCGGCGATGTACTCTTCGGCACGGAGGGAGCGTTCGGCCTTGCCATTAACTGTTATGACGCCGCGCAGACCGGGCATCTTGAGCTTAAGGTAGGCATAATGTGGCACCGCGTTGAATCAAGAAAACCTGGTTCGTCCGAGCAGTGCATGATAGTTACTGCGAAAAGGGACGATGTCGAAGATTAACTCTTCGGTACGGTAATTATTCGGTGGTCCAAAGACTACCTCCAGAGTGATGGAGCCTGTACAACAGGCCTCCACACCTGGTATAACACCTTTAAAGGTGGCTTTAGTGGGTTTGATCATTGAAGGATCGATACCCATCTTATGCACTGTGTCCTGATACAGCAGGTTCAGACTGCTGCCTCCGTCCATAAGGACTCGTGTGAGGTGGAATCCGTCAATTATTGGGTCCAGGACTAGTGCATCCGAATTGCCTTGACTGGTATTGGCCGGGTGATCCGTACAGTCAAGGGTGATCGGGCCGGACGACCATAGGCTATATTTTGGGGTGACGGGCTCCGTTGCGTCGTCATCCCTGAGTGTGCACATCCGCTCCCGCTTGGGAATATGGGCGGCGTTTATCATGTTCACTGTTTTGATTTGCGGGGGAAATTTCTTTTGTCCTCCTATGTTTGGTGGCTGTGGCTCCTCGTCATTGTCATCGCTTTGCGACCCCTTCTCCTTGTTTTCGGTACCTTACCTGCCGGCTTGTTTGAAGACCCGGCATTCTCTGTTGGTATGATTGGCTGGTGTTCCTGGGGTGCCATGAATTTGGCATGGACAGTCGAGTATGCGGTCCAGACTGGACGAGCCTGGATTGTTCCTTTTGAATGGCTTTTTCCACTGACCGGACTTAGAGCCACTGAATCCGGCATTGATGGTCGTGTCTTCGGTGTTATCGCCATTATTGCGACGCTTGTGTTTGTTGCGTCGGGGCTTGCCATTGCTATCTCTGGCGTCTGAGCTGCCAGGATTGTTTGCTGTGTTGTTGCTACAAGCCAACCAGCTATCCTCGCCTACACAAAAGCAGGTCATGAGTGTCGTGAGGGCTGCCATGGACTTCGGCTTCTCTTGGCCGAGGTGTCGGGCAAGCCACTCGTCACAGATGTTATGCTTAAAGGCCTCTAGGGCTTCGGCATCCGGACAGTCAACAATTTGGTTCTTTTTAGTTAGGAACCGAGTCCAGAATTTCCTGGCTGACTCTCGGGGCTGTTGGGTTATGTGACTTAAATCATCAGCATCCGGTGGTCGCACATAAGTACTCTGGAAGTTATCCAGGAATGCGTCTTCCAGGTTCTCCCAACTTCCAATAGAGTTTGCCAGCAAACTATTCAGCCAATGCCGAGCCAGTCCCTTGAGTTTTAGTGGGAGGTACTTGATGGCATGTAGATCATCGCCGTGGGCCATGTGAATGTGGATAAGGAAATCTTCTATCCATACTGCGGGGTCTGTTGTCCCATCCTAGGGCTCGATATCCACGGGCTTAAACCCTTCTGGGAATTCATGCTCAGGGGGTGTGCCGCGCCTCTATGCCGAGCTACATCACGATGCAGTTCAAATTAGTCTGGTCTGTGGTATTCGTCCCAGCGGGATTTGTATTGAGGATATCCGGCGTGGCGGTCATCATCACGTGTTGGGGCGCACCCTCATGATCCGTAGATCGATCTTGACTGTCCTGCTTAGTTTTCCAATTCGTATCGCAGGTCATGCGTGTAGCCCCGGGCATTCGTATTTTTTTTGTTTGGCGACGGGGTGCGGGCTGATACGTCGCTTTGTCTCGACCACGAGGTGGCCGGTCAGCTACATCATGCACTGGTAGTGTAGGCTCTAGTGCCTCCTCCTCAAATTGAGGTAACAACCTGCGCTTTGGGTAACTTTTGGTTGGGCGCTTGAGTTCGTATTCCTCGGCTGCCAAGACCTCAGTCCATCTATCATTTAGCAGATCTTGATCAGCTTGAAGCTGCTGCTGCTTTTTCTTCGGGCTTTTTGCAGTGGCTATAAGCCGACGCTTGAAGCGCTCCTACTTGACGGGATCCTCAGGCACGATAAATTCTTCATCGCCGAGGCTCACCTCGTCTTTGGAGAGGGGCATGTAATTGTCGTCCTTCGAGTCTCCATCCATTGCCTATTCATCAGGGCTAGCTTGCTCATCCTCCTGTCCGGCTTGCTCGAAGCTTGGCTGGGCAGGATTGTTTTTGTCTTCGGCATTATCCGGAGTGCTATTGTCTCTTGTGCCGGTATTGCTATTTTTGCTATGGCGGGGCTTAGAGCAACGCTGCTGACGCTAGCGCTTAGATTGCTTCTCAAGGGGGTTATCCTCCGTTGCCTCATTGCCATTGCTTTCTTTGGGTGTGACCACCATATATATATCATATGATGAGGTGGCTGTCTAGCGCCCTGTGGGCGTGGTTCCTGTTCTTCTCCGGCATCGTCGTCCATACAGTTGATGTCTCCGGAGTCGAAATCAAGCATGTCGGTTAAGTCATTGACAGTGGCTATTAAGTGGGTGGTGGGTGGGAAACGAATTTATTCGTCGTACGCTTCCCACTCAAGCTGGACATAGTTCAGGCAGGAGTCTCCTGACAAGGAGAGAGATTTCAATGAATTTAGCACGTCGCCCAAGGGCGAGTGCTGAAAGATATCCGCGGAGGTAAACTTCATGATCGGTGCCCAATTAGGTTCGATAGGCCCGGATGCGCGCGGCTCGGAGCCTATGGCCGGAGATGAGTCCGAGGGTCCGATGACACAGACCGCATTGGAAGCGAAGTCTGTGTTCGGCTCTATCGCCGATGAGTGTGCGGCCTCCGTTGCGGGGTCTATCCACCCGTCCTCGGATGGCATGATCTGCTCCGGATCTAAGGCCAGGGCAGCTGCAGGTGCATTCTCCTGAACACCGTCTGATGGCAGATCGAAGTTGTGCTCATCGCGACTGTATGACGCACCTGTCATGGGCTCGAATCCGTCGAAGATCAAGTGTAGTTCAAGCTTCCAAACCCGACCTGATGGCGAGGGGCATAGCTATCGATCTGCTCCAGATGGCCAAGCGAGTTGGCCCGCAGTGCAAAGCCGCCGAATACGAAGATCTATCCGGGGAGGAAAACCTCACCCTAGATCGCATCGTTGTGGATGATTGAAGGAGCCATCAAGCCTTATCGTGACGACATAGTGGAAATCTCAATGAAAGCACCAATGTCGGTGTCAAAACCGGTGGATCTTGGGTAGGGGGTCCCGAACTGTGCGTCTAAGGCTAATGGTAACAGGAGGCGGGGGACACAATGTTTACCTAGTTTCGGGCCCTCTCGATGGAGGTAATACCCTACTTCCTGCTTGATTGATCTTGATGATATGAGTATTACAAGAGTTGATCTACCACGAGATCCTAGAGGCTAAACCCTAGAAGCTAGCCTATGATTATGATTGTTCTTGTCCTACGGACTAAACCCTCCGGTTTATATAGACACCTGACGGGGCTAGGGTTACACAAAGTCGGTTACAGAGAAGGAAATCTACATATCCGAATTGCCAAGCTTGCCTTCCATGCAAAGGAGAGTCCCACCCAAACATGGGACGACGTCTTCAATCTTGTATCTTCATAGTCCAACAGTCCGGTACAAGTACATAGTCCGGTTGTCCGAGGACCCCCTAATACAGGACTCCCTCACCGAGCAACAACGCCTTTTTTTGCTAGAAACAATGGCTTTTTGTTGAAGTAGCATTTTGTTTTGTTGGAACCAGCTTATTCATAGTTGCGAACAACTCCCTTTTTCATTGCAAGCATTGATTTTTTTCTGTTGGAAGCAGCAATTTGTTTTGCATCTAGCTTCTTCAAAGCTGCGATGATCGATCAATGGACTTGTTTTTACAGGAAGCAGTGTTTCTTTTTGGTGGAAGTGGAAGTATGGGTTGCTACTGTTGATGCATCACGGCGAGTGGAGGAGCTTCATATTGGTGACAGGGATGGGAGAGAAAGCAAATGATTGCCGAGGGAAAAAGTTATTGCCAATGATGTGTGATTTTTTCGCCCGAAGGTACGACGTGCGATGGCGAACGGTAGTGCTGGCAATGCGGTGATGCTTTGAGGTCATGGCGGGGCGAGGGGCGGGGAACGCATGTTGCAATGCAGGGGGAGGGGCAGAGCCATGTTTCTCACTTTGTTGTTTTTCAGTTGTGCTCGTGAGAGAGATGGGGGGAGGAAGACGATGCATGGAGAGTAGATCCAATGGTTGACACCTTCTAAATCGGAAGCGCGCATGCGACCAAATCAAGTTTGGGCCGGTTGAGTGACGTCTAGCGTCTCCCAAAGATGTGTATATGGATACCCTAGCCATGGAAAGGTTTGGATTACATTAGGTCTCGTTTTGCATAGAACATACATAAATGGTAGAAACATATATATTGTGAAACATAGAGATAAAATGGATATGTAAAAATGGAGTTATTCCATTCAAATTGTACAGTGTTAGGATCGTAAGAAATGCTTGTAGGTAATTTTTGTACTATAAATTTTCTATTTTATTTTCATCGAAATGCAGCAAACAATGTTTAGAGGTCAGAGCTTTGGTGCCCAAGTGTGATCGGTGAGGTTTCAACTCTTTGGTGATCCTCATTTGCTGGCACTTTTGGAAGCAGCACAACACAAGGGTGTTTACAAATCCTAGTGCTCAACGTTCGGCAGTGGAACTGGTGGAAGTCATCTTTGCCGAATGGGAAGATTGAAGGCAAGCGGGTGCGTACGGTGTAGATAAATTTGTGGAAAGTTAGTTTAGGACGTGTTTGGTTGCTCGTATTTCCCTCAACCAAGCCCGTGAGGGAAGTTTGTGGTCCGTTTGGCTGCTCGCAAACACTGTTAAGTTTGCATAAGTTTAAAGCACCTCTGCACCTGGCTCGCTGGGAATGCTCATATCGGTAGTTTCCAGCGAGCCAGACTAAGCTGAGGGACAATGAGCGCACATGGGTGAGGCCCTTGCATGAGAGGAGGCTGGAGGAATGCGAGCTGTGTAAGTGCTTCTTCTTCTACCTCCACTAACCTTCTCCCTAATCTCCTTTCTTCCTTCTCCCCTCTAATCTACACAACGGTGCTTTGATTCGAGATAAGCTCTACACAAAAAAGATGCACATCGATGTTACAGTTCCATTCAGGCGATTGATTCGTAGTTTCATCGATCATAAATGCTCAATTTTTTGATCACGATTGGAGCTATTTTGGATGAATTTTGTCAAATTCATCGCGCACGATTGATCGCTCGAAATTTCTTTGATCAGTAGCCTAATCTCGCAGTTTCTCATGACATTTGCGTTGCAAGTTTTCTGTTTCAACGATTGTTCATCTCGACCCTCTCTCCTCGATTCATCGTGACGTGCATTCTACTTCTTGAGCTTTCGTTGATTTTTCCCTTGAAGATGAAAGGGTGATGCAGCAAAGTAGAGATAAGTATTTCCCTCAGCTAAGAACCAAGGTATCAATCCAGTAGGAGGCACAAGCAAGTCTCCAATATATGCACCTGCACAAACAAACAAACACTCGCACATAATGCGAAAAAGGGGTTGTAAATCCGTTCACGGTCACGAACAAGAGTGATATCTAATAGAGATAGGTATAAAAGATAAATAAAAGAGCAAACTAAAGTAAATATAAATAAATAGCAGCAAGGAATTTTTGGGTTTTTTGGTTTATAGATCTAAAAATATATGATGGGAAATAGACCCGGGGGCCATAGGTATCACTAGAGGCTTCTCTCTTGAAGATAGCATACGGTGGGTAAACAAATTACTGTTGAGCAATTGATAGAAAAGCGCATAATTATGACAATATCTAAGGCCATGATCATGAATATAGGCATCACGTCTGTCACAAGTAGACTGGCTCCTGTCTGTATCTACTACTATTGCCCCACACATCGACCGACTCCTGCCTGCATCTACTACTATTACTCCACACATCGACCGATTCATGTCTGCATCTAGAGTATTAAGTTCATAAGAACGGAGTAACGCCTTAAGCAAGATGACATGATGTAGAGAAATAAACTCAAGCAATATGATATAAACCCCATCTTTTTATCCTTGATGGCAACAATGCAATATGTGCCTCGCTACCCCTTCTGTCACTGTTTGAGGACACCACAAGATTGAACTAAAAACTAAGCACCTCTCCGTTGCAAGAAAAACCAATCTAGTTGGCCAAACCAAACCGATAGTTCAAAGAGAAATAAAAGGATATCTTAATCATGCATAAAACAGTTCAGAGAAGACTCAAATAATATTCATAGATAATCTGATCATAAATCCACAATTCATCGGATCTCAACAAACGCACCACAAAATAAGATTACATCGAATAGATCTCCAAGAACATCTAGGAGAACATTGTATTGCAGATCAAAGAGAGAGAAGAAGACATCTAGCTACTGATAACCCACAAGTATATGGGATCGCAACAGTTCTCAAGGGTAGAGTATTCAACCCAAATTTATGAAGGACATATGCCCTAGAGGCAATAATAAAGTTATTATGTATTTCCTCATATCATGATAAATGTTTATTATTCATGCTAGAATTGTATTACCCGGAAACATAATACATGTGTGAATACATAGACAAAAATAGTGTCACTAGTATGCCTCTACTTGACTAGCTCGTGAATCAAAGATGGTTAAGTTTCCTAACCATAGACATGAGTTGTCATTTGATTAATGGGATCACATCATTAGGAGAATGATGTGATTGACTTGACCCATTCCGTTAGTTTAGCACTTGATCGTTTAGTATGTTGCTATTGATTTCTTCATGACTTATACATGTTCCTATGACTATGAGACTATGTAACTCCCGCTTACCGGAGGAACACTTTGTGTGCTACCAAACGTCACAACGTAACTGGGTGATTATAAAGGTGCTCTACAGGTGTCTCCAAAGGTACTTGTTGAGTTGACGTATTTCGAGATTAGGATTTGTCACTCCGATTGTCGGAGAGGTATCTCTGGGCCCTCTCGGTAATGCACATCACTATAAGCCTTGCAAGCAATGTAGCTAATGAGTTAGTTACGGGATGATGCATTACGTAACGAGTAAAGAGACTTGCTGGTAACGATATTGAACTAGGTATTGAGATACCGACGATCGAATCTCGGGCAAGTAACATACCGATGACAAAGGGAACAATGTATGTTGTTATGCGGTTTGACCGATAAAGATCTTCGTAGAATATGTAGGAGCCAATATGAGCATCCAGGTTCCTCTATTGCTTATTGACCGGAGATGTGTCTCAGTCATGTCTACATAGTTCTTGAACCTGTAGGGTCCGCACGCTTAAAGTTAGATGACAGTTATATTATGAGTTTATGTGTTTTGATGTACCAAAGTTTGTTTGGAGTCCCGGATGTGATCACGGACATGACGAGGAGTCTCGAAATGGTCGAGACATGAAGATCAATATATTGGACGACTATATTTGGACACCGGAAAGGTTCCAGGTGAGATTGGGACAATACCGGAGCTCCGGGAGGTTACCGGAACCCCCCGGGAGGTATATGGGCCTTAATGGGCCTTAGTGGAAACGAGGGGAAAGGAGCAACGGAGGAGGCGTGCCCCCCACAAAGCCCAATCCGAATTGGGAGGGGGGGCGGCCCCCCCTTTCCTTCCTCCCTCCTTCCTCTTCCTTCCCTCTCCCTCGCAAAATAGGAAAGGGAGGAGTCCTACTCCCGGTGGGAGTAGGACTCCCCCCCTTTGGGCACGCCTCCTCCCCTTGGCCAGCCCCCTCCTCCACTCCTTTATATACGGGGGAAGGGGCACCCCGTAGACACAACAATTGATCATTGATCTCTTAGCCGTGTGCGGTGCCCCCCTCCACCATAGTCCTCCTCGATAATATCGTAGCAGTGCTTAGGCGAAGCCCTGCATCGGTAGAACATCATCATCGTCACCACGCCGTCGTGCTGACGGAACTCTCCCTCGACACTCGGCTGGATCGGAGTTCGAGGGACGTCATCAAGCTGAACGTGTGCAAGAACTCAGAGGTGTCGTGCTTTCGGTGCTTCATCGGTCGGGCAGTGAAGACGTATGACTACATCAACTGCGTTATGCTAACGCTTCCACTTTCGGTCTATGAGGGTACATGGACAACACTCTCCCCTCTCGTTGCGATGCATCACCATGATCTTGCATGTGCGTAGGAAATTTTTTGAAATTACTACGTTCCCCAACAGTGGCATCCGAGCCTAGGTTTTAGGCATTTATGTTATATGCACGAGTAGAACACAAGTGAGTTGTGGGCGATACAAGTCATACTGCTTACCAGCATGTCATACTTTGGTTCGGCAGTATTGTTGGATGAAGCGGCCCGGACCGACATTATGCGTACGCTTACGTGAGACTGGTTCTACCGACGTGCTTTGCACACAGGTGGCTAGCGGGTGTCAGTTTCTCCAACTTTAGTTTAACCGAGTGTGGCTACGCCCGGTTCTTGAGAAGGTTAAAATAGCACTAACTTGACGAACTATCATTGTGATTTTGATGCGTAGGTAAGAACCGTTCTTGCTCAGCCCGTAGCAGCTACGTAAAACTTGCAACAACAAAGTAGAGGACGTCTAACTTGTTTTTGCAGGGCATGTTGTGATGTGATATGGTCAAGACGTGATGCTATATTTTATTGTATGAAATGATCATGTTTTGCAACCGAGTTATAGGCAACTGGCAGGAGCCATATGGTTGTCGCTTTATTGTATGCAATGCAATTGCCCTGTAATTGTTTTACTTTATCACTAAGCGGTAGCGATAGTCGTAGAAGCAATAGTTGGCGAGACGACAATGATGCTACGATGGAGATCAAGATGTCGCGTCGGTGACGATGGTGATCATGACGGTGCTTCGGAGATGGAGATCACAAGCACAAGATGATGATGGCCATATCATATCATTTATATTGATTGCATGTAATGTTTATCTTTTATGCATCTTATCTTGCTTTGATTGACGATAGCATTATAAGATGATCTCTCACTAAATTTCAAGATAAAAGTGTTCTCCCTGAGTATGCACCGTTGCCAAAGTTCGTCGTGCCCAGACACCATGTGATGATCAGGTGTGATAAGCTCTACGTCCATCTACAATGGGTGCAAGCTAGTTTTGCACACGCAGAATACTCAGGTTAAACTTGACGAGCCTAGCATATGCAGATATGGGCTCGAAACACTGAGATCGAAAGGTCGAGCGTGAATCATATAGTAGATATGATCAACATAGTGATGTTCACCATTGAAAACTACTCCATTTCACGTGATGATCGGTTATGGTTTAGTTGATTTGGATCACGTGATCACTTAGATGATTAGAGGGATGTCTATCTAAGTGGGAGTTCTTAAGTAATATGATTAACTAAACTTAAATTTATCATGAACTTAGTACCTGATAGTATTTTGCTTGTCTATGTTTGTTGTAGATAGATGGCCCGTGCTATTGTTCCATTGAATTTTAATGTGTTCCTTGAGAAAGCAAAGTTGAAAGATGATGGTAGCAATTACATGGACTGGGTCCGTAACTTGAGGATTATCCTCATTGCTGCACAGAAGAATTACGTCCTGGAAGCACCGCTAGGTGCCAAACCTGCTGCAGGAGCAACACCAGATGTTATGAACGTCTGGCAGAGCAAAGCTGATGACTACTCGATAGTTCAGTGTGCCATGCTTTATGGCTTAGAACCGGGACTTCAACGATGTTTTGAACGTCATGGAGCATATGAGATGTTCCAGGAGTTGAAGTTGATATTTCAAGCAAATGCCCGGATTGAGAGATATGAAGTCTCCAATAAGTTCTACAGCTGCAAGATGGAGGAGAATAGTTCTGTCAGTGAGCATATACTCAGAATGTCTGGGTATAACAATCACTTGATTCAACTAGGAGTTAATCTTCCGGATGATAGCGTCATTGATAGAATTCTTCAATCACTGCCACCAAGCTACAAGAGCTTCGTGATGAACTATAATATGAAAGGGATGCATAAGAGAATTCCCGAGCTCTTCGCAATGCTAAAGGCTGCGGAGGTAGAAATCAAGAAGGAGCATCAAGTGTTGATGGTCAATAAGACCACCAGTTTCAAGAAAAAGGGCAAAGGGAAAAAGAAGGGGGACTTCAAGAAGAACAGCAAACAAGTTGATGCTCAAGAGAAGAAACCCAAGTCTGGACCTAAGTTTGAGACTGAGTGCTTGTACTGCAAGCAGACTGGTCACTGGAAGCGGAACTGCCCCAAGTATTTGGTGGATAAGAAGGATGGCAAGGTGAACAAAGTTATATGTGATATACATGTTATTGATGTGTACCTTACCAGAGCTCGCAATAGCACCTGGGTATTTGATACTAGTTCTGTTGCTTATATTTGCAACTCGAAACAGGGTCTACGGATTAAGCGGACACTGGCTAAGGACGAGGTGACGATGCGCGTGGGAAATGGTTCCAAAGTCGATGTGATCGCCGTCGGCACGCTACCTCTACATCTACCTTTGGGATTAGTTTTAGACCTAAATAATTGTTATTTGGTGCCAGCGTTGAGCATGAACATTATATGTAGATCTTGTTTGGTGCGAGACGGTTATTCATTTAAATCTGAGAATAATGGTTGTTCTATTTATATGAGTAATATCTTTTATGGTCATGCACCCTTAAAGAGTGGTCTATTTTTGATGAATCTTGATAATAGTGATACACATATTCATAATGTTGAAGCCAAAAGATGCAGAGTTGATAATGATAGTTCAACTTATTTGTGGCACTGCCGTTTAGGTCATATTGGTGTAAAGCGCATGAAGAAACTCCATACTGATGGACTTTTGGAATCACTTGATTATGAATCACTTGGTACTTGCGAACCATGCCTCATGGGCAAGATGACTAAAACGCCATTCTCCGGAACTATGGAGAGAGCAACTGATTTGTTGGAAATCATACATACTGATGTATTTGGTCCAATGAATGTTGAGGCTCGCGACGGGTATCGTTATTTTCTCACCTTCACAGATGATTTGAGCAGGTATGGATATATCTACTTAATGAAACATAAGTCTGAAACATTTGAAAAGTTCAAAGAATTTCAGAGTGAAGTTGAAAATCATCGTAACAAGAAAATAAAGTTACTACGATATGATCGTGGAGGAGAATATTTGAGTTACGAGTTTGGTTTACATTTGAAGCAATGCGGAATAGTTTCACAACTCACGCCACCCGGAACACCACAGTGTAATGGTGTGTCCGAACGTCGTAATCGTACTTTACTAGATATGGTGCGATCTATGATGTCTCTTACTGATTTATCGCTATCGTTTTGGGATTATACTTTAGAGACGACCACATTCACGTTAAATAGGGCACCATCAAAATCTGTTGAGACGACGCCTTATGAACTGTGGTTTGGCAAGAAACTAAAGTTCTCATTTCTTAAAGTTTGGGGTTGTGATGCTTATGTGAAAAAGCTTCAACCCGATAAGCTCGAACCCAAATCGGAGAAATGTGTCTTCATAGGATACCCAAAGGAAATTGTTGGGTATACCTTCTATCACATATCCGAAGGCAAGACTTTTGTTGCCAAGAATGGATCCTTTCTAGAGAAGGAGTTTCTCTCGAAAGAAGTGAGTGGGAGGAAAGTAGAACTTGATGAGGTAATTGTACCTTCTCCTTTATTGGAAAATAGTTCATCACAGAAACCGGTTCCTGTGACGACTACATCAATAAGTGAGGAAGCTAATGATGTTGATCTGAAACTTTAGATCAAGTTACTACAGAACCTCGTAGATCAACCAGAGTAAGATCCGCACCAGAGTGGTATGGTAATCCTATTCTGGAGGTCATGTTACTTGACCATGGCGAACCTATGAACTATGAGGAAGCGATGATGAGCCCAGATTCCGCAAAATGGCTTGAGGCCATGAAATCTGAGATGGGATCCATGTATGAGAACAAAGTGTGGACTTTGGTTGACTTGCCCGATGATCGGCAAGCCATCGAGAATAAATGGATCTTCAAGAAGAAGACTGACGCTGATGGTAATGTTACTGTCTACAAAGCTCGACTTGTTGCGAAAGGTTTTTGACAAGTTCAAGGGGTTGACTATGATGAGACTTTCTCACCCGTGGCGATGCTTAAGTCTGTCCGAATCATGTTAGCAATTGCCATATTTCATGATTATGAAATTTGGCAAATGGATGTCAAAACTGCATTCCTGAATGGATTTCTAGAAGAAGAGTTGTATATGATGCAACCAGAAGGTTTTGTCGATCCAAAGGATGCTAACAAAGTGTGCAAGCTCCAGCGATCCATTTATGGACTGGTGCAAGCCTCTCGGAGTTGGAATAAACGCTTTGATAGTGTGATCAAAGCATATGGTTTTATATAGACTTTTGGAGAAGCCTGTATTTACAAGAAAGTGAGTGGGAGCTCTGTAGCATTTCTAATATTATATGTGGACGACATATTATTGATTGGAAATGATATAGAATTTCTGGATAGCATAAAAGGATACTTGAATAAAAGTTTTTCAATGAAAGACCTCGGTGAAGGTGCTTACATATTGGGCATCAAGATCTATAGAGATAGATCAAGACGCTTAATTGGACTTTCACAAAGTACATACCTTAATAAAGTTTTGAAAAAAGTTCAAAATGGATCAAGCAAAGAAAGGGTTCTTGCCTGTAATACAAGGTGTGAAATTGAGTTAGACTCAATGCCCGACCACTGCAAAATATAGAGAGAAAATGAAAGAAGTTCCCTATGCTTCAGCCATAGGCTCTATCATGTATGTAATATTGTGTACCAGACCAGATGTGTGCCTTGCTATTAGTTTAGCA
This sequence comes from Triticum dicoccoides, assembly GCF_002162155.2. Lineage (NCBI taxonomy): Eukaryota > Viridiplantae > Streptophyta > Magnoliopsida > Poales > Poaceae > Triticum > Triticum dicoccoides. The sequence goes on along the minus strand of NC_041385.1, from coordinate 115,816,953 downwards.
GGGAGGTACCAAAGTAATCCAGGAGTGGATCACTGGATAGCGGTCAAGAACATCCTGAAATACCTGAAAAGGACTCAGGATATGTTTCTCGTTTATGGAGGTGACAAAGAGCTAGTCGTAAATGGTTACGTCGATGCAAGCTTTGACACTGATCCGGACGATTCTGAATCGCAAACCAGATACATGTTTATATTGAACGGTGGAGCTGTCAGTTGGTGCAGTTCTAAACAAAGAGTCGTGGCGGGATCTACATGTGAAGCGGAGTACATAGCTGCTTCGGAAGCAGCAAATGAAGGAGTCTGGATGAAGGACTTCATATCTGATCTAGGTGTCATACCTAGTACATTGGATTCAATGAAAATCTTTTGTGACAATACTGGTGCAATTGCCTTGGCAAAGGAATCCAGATTTCACAAGAGAACCAAGCACATCAAGAGACGCTTCAATTCCATCCGGGATCAAGTCCAGGTGGGAGACATAGAGATTTCCAAGATACATACGGATCTGAATGTTGCAGACCCGTTCACTAAGCCTCTTCCACGAGCAAAACATGATCAGCACCAAGGCTCCATGGGTGTTAGAATCATTACTGTGTAATCTAGATTATTGACTCTAGTGCAAGTGGGAGACTGAAGGAAATATGCCCTAGAGGAAATAATAAAGTTATTATTTATTTCCTCATATCATGATAAATGTTTATTATTCATGCTAGAATTGTATTACCCGGAAACATAATACATGTGTGAATACATAGACAAAAATAGTGTCACTAGTATGCCTCTACTTGACTAGCTCGTGAATCAAAGATGGTTAAGTTTCCTAACCATAGACATGAATTGTCATTTGATTAATGGGATCACATCATTAGGAGAATGATGTGATTGACTCGACCCATTCCGTTAGCTTAGCACTTGATCGTTTAGTATGTTGCTATTGCTTTCTTCAAGACTTATACATGTTCCTATGACTATGAGATTATGTAACTCCTGCTTACCGGAGGAACACTTTGTGTGCTACCAAACGTCACAACGTAACTGGGTGATTATAAAGGTGCTCTATAGGTGTCTCCAAAGGTACTTTTTGAGTTGACGTATTTCGAGATTAGGATTTGTCACTCCGATTGTCGGAGAGGTATCTCTGGGCCCTCTCGGTAATGCACATCACTATAAGCCTTGCAAGTAATGTAGCTAATGAGTTAGCTAAGGTATGATGCATTACGTAAGGAGTAAAGAGACTTGCCGGTAACGAGATTGAACTAGGTATTGAGATACCGACGATCGAATCTCGGGCAAGTAACATACCGATGACAAAGGGAACAACGTATGTTGTTATGCGGTTTGACCGATAAAGATCTTCGTAGAATATGTAGGAGCCAATATGAGCATCCAGGTTCTGCTATTGGTTATCGACCGGAGACGTGGCTCGGTCATGTCTACATAGGTCTCGAACCCGTAGGGTCTGCACGCTTAAAGTTAGATGACAGTTTGTTGGGGAACGTAGCAGAAATTCAAAATTTTCCTACGAGTTACCAAGATCTATCTATGGATTCATCTAGCAACGAGGGGAAGGAGTGTGCATCTACATACCCTTGTAGATCGCTAAGCGGAAGCGTTGAAGAGAACGGGGTTGAAGGAGTCGTACTCGTCGTGATCCAAATCACCGGAGATCCTAGTGCCGAACGGACGGCGCCTCCGCGTTCAACACACGTACAGCCCGGTGACGTCTCCCATGCCTTGATCCAGCAAGGAGAGAGGGAGAGGTTGAGGAATACTCCATCCAGCAGCAGCACAACAGCGTGGTGGTGATGGAGGAGCGTGGTAAACCAGCAGGGCTTCGCCAAGCACCGCGAGAGACAAGGAGAAAGAGAGGTAGGGCTGCGCCAGGGAGAGGTGGAAACTCCTTTTGTTTGCAGCCCCAAAGTCCTCAATTATATATAGGGGAGAGGGAGGGGGCTGCGCCCCCTCTAGGGTTCCCACCCCAAGGGGTGCAGCAGCCCCAAACCCATCTAGGGTGGCGGCCAAGGGGGGGAGAGGGGGAAACTTGCCCCCCAAGTAAGGTGGAGGCGCCCCCTCCCCAAACCCTAGGCGCCTTGGGCCCTTGTGGGGGGGCGCACCAGCCCACCTGGGGCTGGTCCCCTCCCACACTTGGCCCATGCAGACCTCTGGGGCCGGTGGCCCTACTTGGTGGACCCCCGGGACCCCCCCCCCCCGGTGGTCCCGGTACATTACCGATAACACCCGAAACTTTTCCGGTGACCAAAACAGGACTTCCCATATATAAATCTTTACCTCCGGACCATTCCGGAACTCCTCGTGACGTCTGGGATCTCATCCGGGACTCCGAACAACATTCAGTAACCATGTATATGTATTCCCTATAACCATAGCTTCATCGAACCTTAAGTGTGTAGACCCTACGGGTTCGGGAACCATGCAGACATGACCGAGACAACTCTCCGGTCAATAACCAACAGCGGGATCTGGATACCCATGTTGGCTCCCACATGTTCCATGATGATCTCATCAAATGAACCACGATGTCAAGGACTCAATCAATCCCGTATACAATTCCCTTTGTCTAACGGTATTGTACTTACCCGAGATTCGATCGTCGGTATCCCGATACCTTGTTCAATCTCGTTACCGGCAAGTCTCTTTACTTGTTCCATAACACATCATCCCATGATCAACCCCTTGGTCACATTGTGCACATTATGATGATGTCCTACCGAGTGGGCCCAGAGATACCTCTCTGTCACACGGAGTGACAAATCCCAGTCTCGATTCGTGCTAACCCAACAGACACTTTCAGAGATACCCGTAGTGCACCTTTATAGCCACCCAGTTACGTTGTGATGTTTGGTACAACCAAAGCATTCCTACGATATCCGGGAGTTGCATAATCTCATGGTCTAAGGAAATGATACTTGACATTAGAAAAGCTTTAGCATACGAACTACACGATCTTTGTGCTAGGCTTACGATTGGGTCCTGTCCATCACATCATTCTCCTAATAATGTGATCCCGTTATCGACGACATCCAATGTCCATGGTCAGGAAACCGTAACCATCTATTGATCAATGAGCTAGTCAACTAGAGGCTTACTAGGGACATGGTGTTGTCTATGTACCCACACATGTATCTAAGTTTCCTATTAATACAATAATAGCATGGATAATAAACGATTATCATGAACAAGGAAATATAATAATAATAGCTTATTTATTATTGCCTCTATGGCATATTTCCAACAGTCTCCCACTTGCACTAGAGTCAATAATCTAGTTCACATCGCCATGTGATTAAACTTGACAGGTCACATCGCCATGTGATTAAACTTGACAGGTCACATCGCCATGTTACCAACATCCAAAGAGTTTACTAGTGTCACTAAACTAGTTCACATCACCATGTGATTAAGACTCAATGAGTTTTTTGGTTTGATCATGTTTTGCTTGTGAGAGAGGTTTTAGTCAACGGGTCTGCAACATTCAGATCTGTATGTATTTCACAATTCTCTATGTCATATTGTAAATGCTGCTTCCACGCTCCACTTGGAGCTATTCCAAATGGTTGCTCCACTATACGTATCCGGTTTGCTACTCAGAGTCATTCGGATAGGTGTTAAAGCTTGCATCGACGTAACCCTTTACGCCGAACTCTTTATCACCTCCATAATCGAGAAAATGTCCTTTATTTACTCCAAGGACAATTTTGACCGTTGTCCAATGATCCATTCCTGGATCATTCTTGTACCCCTTGACTGACTCATGGCAAGGCACACTTCCAGTGCGGTACACAGCATAGCATACTATAGAGCCTACGTCTGAAGCATAGGGGACAACCTTCGTCCTTTCTCTCTCTTCTGCCGTGGTCGAGCTTCAATTCTTAACTTCATACCTTACAACTCAAGCAAGAACTCCTTCTTTGACTGATCCATCTTGAACACCTTCAAGATCATGTAAAGGTATGTGCTCGTTTGAAAGTACCATTTAGCGTTTTTTGATCTATCCTCGTAGATCTTGATGCTCAATGTTCAAGCAGCTTATTCCAGGTTTCTATTGAAAAACACCTTTCAAATAACCCTATATGCTTTCCAGAAATTCTACATCATTTCTGATCAACAATATGTCAACAACATATACTCATCAGAAATTCTATAGTGCTCCCACTCACTTCTTTGGAAATACAAGTTTCTCATAAACTTTGTATAAACCCAAAATCTTTGATCATCTCATCAAAGTGTACATTCCAACTCCGAGATGCTTACTCCAGTCCTTAGAAGGATTGCTGGAGCTTTGCATATTTTTTAGTGTTCTTCAGGATTGACAAAACCTTCTGGTTGTATCACATACAACCTTTCCTCAAGGATATCGTCGAGGAAACAATGATTTGACATCCTATCTGCAAGATTTCATAAATCATGCAGTAATTGCTAATATAATCCCAACAGACTCTTAGCATCGCTATGAGTGAGAAAGTCTCATCGTAGTCAACTCCTTGAACTTGTCGGAAAACATCTTAACGACAAGTCGAGCTTTCTTAATGGTGATACTTACCATCACTGTCTGTCTTCCTTTTAAAATCCATCTGTACCCAATGGCCTTCCGACCATCAAGTATTTCTTCCAAAGTCATGGATCCTTTCTCGAATTTTATGGTCTCGAGCCATTCGTCAGAATCCGGGCCCACCATCGCTTCTCCATAGCTCGTAGGTTCATTGTTGTCGAGCAACATGACCTCCAAGACAGGATTACCGTACCACTCCGAAGTAGTACGCATCATTGTCGACCTACGAGGTTCGGTAGTGACTTGATACAAAGTTTCATGATCACTATCATAAGCTTCTACTTCAACTGGTGTAGGTGCCACAGGAACAACCTCCTGTGCCCTGCTACACACTAATTGTAGTGACGGTTCCATAACCATATCAAGTCTCCACCATCCTCCCACTCAATTTTTCGAGACAAACTTTTCCTCGAGAAATGACCCGATTCAAGAAACAATCCCTATTGCTTTCGGATCTGAATTAGGAGGTATACCCTACTGTATTTGGGTGTCCTATGAAGATGCATTTTATCCGCTTTGGGTTCGAGCTTATCAACCTGAAACTTTTTCACATAAGGGTCGCAGCCCCAAACCTTTAAGAAACCACAACTTAGGTTTCTCCAAACCATAGTTCAAACGGTGTCGTCTCAATGGAATTACGTGGTGCCCTATTAAAGTGAGTGCGGTTGTCTCTAATGCCTAATCCATGAATGATAGTGGTAATTCGATAAGAGAATATGGTACGCACCATATATATCCAATAGGGTGCAACTATGATGTTCGGACACACCATCACACTATGGTGTTCCAGGCGGTATTAATTGTGAAACAATTTACACAATGTCTTAATTGCGTGCCAAAGTTCGTAACTCAGATACTCATCTCTATGATCATAGACATTTTATCCTCTTGTCATGATGACCTTCAACTTCACTCTGAAATTACTTGAACCATTCAATAATTCAGACTTGTGTTTCATCAAGTAAATATACTCAGTATCTACTCAAATCATCCGTGAAGTAAGAACATAACGATATCCACTGCGTGCCTCAGCACTCATTGGACTGCACACATCAAAATGTATTACTTCCAACAAGTTTCTTTCTTGTTCCATTTTACTGAAAACGAGGCTTTCAGTCATCTTGCCCATGTGGTATGATTTGCATGTCTCAAGTGATTCAAAATCAAGTGATTCCAAACGATCCATCTGCATGGAGTTTCTTCATGCGTACATACCAATAGACATGGTTCGCATGTCTCAAACTTTTCAAAAATGAGTGAGTCCAAAGATCCATCAGCATGGAGCTTCTTCATGCGTCTTATACCAATATGACTTACATGGCAGTGCCACAAGTAGGTGGTACTATCATTACTATCTTATATCTTTTGGCATGAACATGTGTATCACTACGATCGAGATTCAATAAACCATTCAATTTTAGGTGCAAGACCATTGAAGGTATTATTCAAATAAACAGAGTAACCATTATTCTCCTTAAATGAATGACCGTATTGCGATAGACATAATCCAATCATGTCTATGCTCAACGCAAACACCAAATAACAATTATTTAGGTTTAACACCAATCTCGATGGTAGAGGGAGCGTGCGATGCTTGATCACATCAACCTTGGAAACACTTCCAACACATATCGTCAGCTCACCTTTAGCTACTCTCGGTTTATTCCGTAGCTTTTATTTCGAGTTACTAACACTTAGCAACCGAACCGGTATCTAATACCCTGGTGCTACTAGGAGTACTAGTAAAGTACACATTAACATAATGTATATCCAATATACTTCTATCGACCTTGCCAGCCTTCTCATCTACCAAGTATCTAGGGTAATTCTGTTCCAGTGGTTGTTCCCCTTATTACAGAAGCACTTAGTCTCGGGTTTGGGTTCAACCTTGGGTTTTCACTAGAGCAGCAATTGTTTTGTCGTTTCATGAAGTATCCCTTCTTGCCCTTGCCCTTCTTGAAACTAGTGGTTTTACCAACCATCAACAATTGATGCTCCTTCTTGATTTCTACTTTCGCGGTGTCAAACATTGCGTATATTTCAAGGAGCATCATATCTATCCCTGATACGTTATAGTTCATCATCAAGCTCTAGTAGCTTGGTGGCAATGACTTTGGAGAAACATCACTATCTCATCTGGAAGATCAACTCCCACTCGATTCAAGTGATTGTAGTACTCAGACAATCTGAGCACAAGCTCAACGATTGAGCTTTTCTCCCTTAGTTTGCAGGCTAAGAAAATCGTCGGAGGTCTTATAACTCTTGACGTGGGCACGAGCCTGAAATCCCAATTTCAGCCCTCGAAACATCTCACATGTTCCGCGACATTTCGAAATCGTCTTTGGTGCCTCATCTCTAAACCGTTTAACTGAACTATCACGTAGTTATCAAAAACGTGTATGTCAAATGTTCGCAACATCCATAGACGATGTTCGAGGTTCAGCACACCGAGCGGTGCATTAAGGACATAAGCCTTCTACGAAGCAATGAGGACAATCCTCAGTTTACGGACCCAGTCCGCATTGCTACTATCAACTTTCAACTAAATTTTCTCTAGGAACATATCTAAAATAGTAGAACTAAAGTGCGAGCTACGACATAATTTGCAAGAATCTTTTGACTATGTTCAGGATAATTAAGTTCATCTTATGAACTCCCACTCAGATTGACATCCCTCTAGTCATCTAAGTGATTACATGATCGGAGTCAACTAGGCCGTGTCCGATCATCATGTGAGACGGACTAGTCATCATCGGTGAACATCTTCATGTTGATCGTATCCACTATACGACTCATGCTCGACCTTTCGGTCTCTTGTGTTCCGAGGCCATGTCTGTACATGCTAGGCTCGTCAAGTCAACCTAAGTGTTTCACGTGTGTAAATCTGGCTTACACCCGTTGTATGTGAAGTTAGAATCTATCACACCCGATCATCACGTGGTGCTTTGAAACAACGAACTTTCGCAACGGTGCACAGTTAGGGGGAACACTTTCTTGAAATTTTAATGAGGGATCATCTTATTTACTACCGTCGTTCTAAGCAAATAAGATGCATAAACATGATAAACATCACATGCAATCAAAAAGTGACATGATATGGCCAATATCATCTTGCTCCTTTTGATCTCCATCTTCGAGGCTCCATGATCATCATCTTCACCGGCATAACACCATGATCTCCATCATCGTGTCTCCATGAAGTTGTCTCGCCAACTATTACTTCTACTACTATGGCTAACGGTTTAGCAATAAAGTAAAATAATTACATGGCGTTGTTCAGTGACACACAGGTCATACAATAAATAAAGACAACTCCTATGGCTCCTGTCGGTTGTCATACTCATCGACATGCAAGTCGTGATTCCTATTAGAAGAACATGATCAATCTCATACATCACATATCATTCATCACATTCTTTTTTTGGCCATATCACATCACATAGCATACCCTGCAAAAACAAGTTAGACGTCCTCTAATTGTTGTTTGCATGTTTTACGTGGCTGCTATGGGTTTCTAGCAAGAATGTTTCTTACCTATGCAAAAACCACAACGTGATATGTCAATTGCTATTTACCCTTCATAAGGACCCTTTTCATCGAATCCGATCCGACTAAAGTGGGAGAGACTGGCACCCGCTAGCCACCTTATGCAACAAGTGCATGTCAGTCGGTGGAACCTGTCTCACGTAAGAGTACGTGTAAGGTCGGTCCGGGCCGCTTCATCCCACGATGCCGCCGAATCAAGATAAGACTAGCAATGGTAAGCATATTGAACAAAATCAACGCCCACAACTACTTTATGTTCTACCCGTGCATAGAATCTACGCAATAGACCTAGCTCATGATGCCACTATTGGGGAATGTAGCAGAAATTCAAAATTTTCCTATGAGTCACCAAGATCTATCTATGGATTAATCTAGCAACGAGGGGAAGGAGAGTGCATCTACATACCCTTGTAGATCGCTAAGCGGAAGTGTTCAAGAGAACAGGGTTGAAGGAGTCGTACTCGTCATGATCCAAATCACCGGAGATCCTAGTGCCGAACGGACGGCACCTCCGCGTTCAACACACGTACAGCCCGGTGACGTCTCCCATGCCTTGATCCAGTAAGGAGAGAGGGAGAGGTTGAGGAAGACTCCATCCAGCAGCAGCAGCACAACGGCGTGGTGGTGATGGAGGAGCGTGGTAATCCAGCAAGGCTTCGCCAAGCACCGCGAAAGACAAGGAGAAAGAGAGGTAGGGCTGCGCCAGGGAGAGGTGGAAACTCCTTTTGTTTGAAGCCCCAAAGTCCTCAAGTATATATAGGGGAGAGGGAGGGGGCTGCGCCCCCTGTAGGGTTCCCACCCCAAGGGGTGCGGCAGCCCCAAACCCATCTAGGGTGGCAGCCAAAGGGGGAGAGGGGGAAACTTGCCCCCCAAGTAAGGTGGAGGCGCCCCCTCCCCAAACACTAGGTGCCTTGGGCCCTTATGGGGGGGTGCACCAACCCACCTGGGGCTGGTCCCCTCCCACACTTGGCCCATGCAGCCCTCTGGGGCCGGTGGCCCCACTTGGTGGACCCCCGGGACCCCCCCCCCCGGTGGTCCCGGTACATTACCGATAACACCCGAAACTTTTCCGGTGACCAAAACAGGACTTCCCATATATAAATCTTTACCTTCGGACCATTCCGGAACTCCTCGTGACGTCCCGGATCTCATCCAGGACTCCTAACAACATTCGGTAACCACATATATCTATTCCCTATAACCCTAGCATCATCGAACCTTAAGTGTGTAGACCCTACGGGTTCAGGAACCATGCAGACATGACCGAGACAACTCTCCGGTCAATAACCAACATCGAGATCTGGATACCCATGTTGGCTCCCACACGTTCCACGATGATCTCATCGGATGAACCATGATGTCAAGGACTCAATCAATCCCGTATAATTCACTTTGTCTAGCGGTATTGTACTTGCCTGAGATTCGATCGTCGGTATCCCGATACCTTGTTCAATCTCGTTACCGGAAAGTCTCTTTACTCGTTCCGTAACACATCATCCCGTGATCAACCCCTTGGTCACATTGTGCACATTATGATGATGTCCTACCGAGTGGGCCCAGAAATACCTCTCCGTCACACGGAGTGACAAATCCCAGTCTTGATTCGTGCCAACCCAACAGACACTTTCGGAGATACCCGTAGTGCACCTTTATGGCCACGCAGTTACATTGTGACGTTTGGTACACCCAAAGCATTCCTACGGTATCCGAGAGTTGCACAATCTCATGGTCTAAGGAAATGATACTTGACATTAGAAAAGCTTTAGCATACGAACTACATGATCTTTGTGCTAGGCTTAGGTTTGGGTCTTGTCCATCACATCATTCTCCTAATGATGTGATCCCGTTATCAACGACATCCAATGTCCATGGTCAGGAAACCGTAACCATCTATTGATCAACCAGCTAGTCAACTAGAGGCTTACTAGGGACATGGTGTTGTCTATGTACCCACACATGTATCTGAGTTTCCTGTCAATACAATTATAGCATGGATAATAAATGATTATCATGAACAAGGAAATATAATAATAATAACTTATTTATTATTGCCTCTAGGGCATATTTCCAACATAATTATATTATGAGTTTATGTGTTTTGATGTACCGAAGGTTGTTCGGAGCCCCGGATGTGATCACGGACATGACGAGGAGTCTCGAAATGGTCGAGACATACAGGTCGATATATTGGACGACTATATTTGGAAACCGGAAAGGTTCCGGGTGAGATTGGGACAATACCGGAGCTCCGGGAGGTTATCGGAACCCCCCGGGAGGTATATGGGCCTTAATGGGCCTTAGTGGAAAGGAGGGGAAAGGAGCAAGGAGGGGGCGCCCCCCCAAGCCCAATCCGAATTTGGAGGGGGGCCGGCCCCCTTTCCTTCCTCCCTCCTTCCTCTTCCTTCCCTCTCCCTCTCCAAATAGGAAAGGGAGGAGTCCTACTCCCGGTGGGAGTAGGACTCCCCCCTTGGGCGCGCCTCCTCCCCTTGGCCGGCCCCCTCCTCCACTCATTTATATACGGGGGAAGGGGCACCCCATAGACACAACAATTGATCATTGATCTCATGGCCGTGTGCGGCGCCCCCCTCCACCATAGTCCTCCTCGATAATATCGTAGCGGTGCTTAGGCGAAGCCCTGCGTCGGTAGAACATCATCATCGTCACCACGCCGTTGTGCTGACGGAACTATCCCTCGACACTCGGCTGGATTGGAGTTCGAGGGACATCATCGAGCTAAACGTGTGCAAGAACTCGGAGGTGCCGTGCTTTCGGTGCTTGATCGGTCGGGCCGTGAAGACGTACTACGTCAACCACGTTGTGCTAACGCTTCCACTTTCGGTCTACGAGGGTACGTGGACAACACTCTCCCCTCTTGTTGCTATGCATCACCATGATCTTGCGTGTGCGTAGGAATTTTTTTTGAAATTACTATGTTCCCCAACAATTTACTGATTTGACACAAGGGGAGCCAAAGAATATTCTCAAGTATTAGCAGCTGAGGTGTCAATTGAACCACACCTGAAAGACTTAATATCTGTAGCAAAATATTTAGTAGAAAAGTAGTATGGAAGTAAAGGTAACGGTGGCAAAAGTAACAGTAGCAGTTTTGTAGTAATCTTAACAGTGGCAATGGAAAACTAACTAAGCAAAGATCAATATGTGAAAAGCTTGTAGGCCATGGATCAGTGATGGATAATTATGTCAGATGCAATTCCTCATGCAACAGTTATAACATAGGGTGACACAGAACTAGCTCCAGTTCATCAATGTAATGTATGCATGTATTCCGAATATAGTCATATGTGCTTATGGAAAAGAACTTGCATGACATCTTTTGTCCTATGCTCCCGTGGAAGTGGGGTCCTATTGGAAACTAAGGGATATTAAGGCCTCCTTTTAATAGAGTACCGGACCAAAGCATTAACACTTAGTGAATACATGAACTCCTCAAACTACGGTCATCACCGGGAGCGGTCCCGATTATTGTCACTTCGGGGTTGCCGGATCATAACACATAGTAGGTGATTATTGACTTGCAAGATAGGATCAAGAACTCACATATATTCATGAATACATAATAGGTTCAGATCTGAAATCATGGCACTCGGGCCCTAGTGACAAGCATTAAGCATGGCAAAGTCATAGCAACATCAATCTTAGAACATAATGGATACTAGGGATCAAACCCTAACAAAACTAACTCGATTACATGATAAATCTCATCCAACCCATCACCGTCCAGCAAGCCTACGATGGGATTACTCACGCACGGCGGTGAGCATCATGAAATTGATGATGGAGGATGGTTGATGATGACGATGGCGATGGATTCCCCTCTCCGGAGCCCTAGACGAACTCTAGATCAGCCCTCCCAAGGAAGATTAGGGCTTGGCAGCGGCTCCGTATCGTAAAACGTGATGAATCCTTCTCTCTGATTTTGTTTCTCCCTGAAAGTGAATATATGGAGTTGGGGTTGAGGTCGGTGGAGTATCAGGAGGCCCATAAGGCAGGGGGTGCGCTCTGCACCCTCGTGGACAGGGTGTGGGCCCCCTAATGCTGATTCTTTCACCAATATTTTTTATTAATTCCAAAACGTGTCTCCGTGAATTTTCAGGTCATTCCGAGAAATTTTATTTCTGCACAAAAATAACACCATGGCAGTTCCGCTGAAAACAACGTCAGTCCGTGTTAGTTCCATTCAAATCATGCAAGTTAGAGTCCAAAACAAGGGCAAAAGTGTTTGGAAAAGTAGATACGTTGGACACGTATCTACTCCCCCAAGCTTAAACCTTTCCTTGTCCTAAGGCAATTCAGTTGACAAACTAAAAGTGATAAAGAAAAACTTTTACAAACTCTGTTTGATCTTGTTGTTGCAAATATGTAAAGCCAGCATTCAAGTTTTTAGCAAAGATTTTGAACTAACCATATTCACGATAACATTTAGGTCTCATGTTTACTCATATCAATGGCATAATCAATTAGCGAGCAATAATAATAAATCTCGGACGACAACACTTTCTCAAAACAATCATAATATGATATAACAAGATGGTATCTCACTAGCCCTTTCTAAGACAGCAAAACATAAATGCACAGCACCCCTAAAGATCAAGGACTGACTAGACATTGTAATTCTAGGTAAAAGAGATCCAGTCACAGTCATACTCAATGTAAATTAATACAATGCATGCAAATGACAGCGGTGCTCTCCAACTGGTGCTTTTTAATAAGAGGATGATGACTCAACATAAAAGTAAATAGATAGGTGTCGGGGGAAACTGATCCACGAACACCTATGGGACCGGAGCCCCTTTCGGTTCGGCGGGGGGGCGGAGATCGCACGAAGAGCGGATCGAGACGGAGCACACGAGCAGTTTACCCAGCTTCGGAGCTCTCCGGAGAGATAACACTCCTACTGCTGCTTGTCTGATTCTATTATCTTCTTGCCCTAGAGCGAGCTAAGTGTTTTTTTGGCTTATGAAAGAGTCGAACCCCCCCTACGTTGCGCATGGGCCTCCTTTTATACGTTAAAGGGGTCACCGACAGGTGACAACGCAGAGAAGGGTACAGATGTAAAAAGTGAGGTGGTTGGTACAGTCACTTGTACAGTGTTTCCTACCTAACCCTGACGGCAGGGGACAAGGGCATTAAATGCCCGTCTGCGTCGCCCAAACAGTGCAGGAAAAGTACCGCCAGGGACGCCTCCGTTCGCCATGATGGCGATCTTGTCAGCGTCGCATGCCACTGCGCACCCCTGGCTGCACAGCCTCCCGCTACGCGTGCCTGGAAAAGCCCACAGGGCGACACGTTGGTGGATGTGCTGGAGCGCGGGCGCAGAGTGGCCGCCTGCCGCGGCAAGCGCCTTGCCGCGGCTGTTGTCTTGTCGGGCCCGGAAGCTTGTCGCTCGCCGAGCCTTGAGGTGCCTTGGTTGGCCTTCCCGGCAAGCTCCTCTTGCCGGGGCCTTGTCTCTTGAGCTTAAATACCTTGTTCTTGAAGGGCTCCAAAGGAGCCAAGGAGGATCCTGGCAGTCACCCGGCAAGCCCTTGCCGCGGGGCGCTGCAACTGCTCGTGCACAAGTTTGGGGTACTAGAGTACCCCTATTGTAGTACACCGACAGGAGCCCCCGGGCCTGGGCCATACACGGTGCCGAGCGCTATTGGGCCAAGCCCAAAACAGAGCACGGGCACACGCGGCCTGGATTTTGCCATTACTCACCCCGTATCCACCGCGCCCTCCCTAACGGCACGCGTCGAACGCGGCGTCGTGGGAGAGATCGTGGGTGGATTCTTTATTTGGAAGGGCGAAACGTCTGCCCTGTCCCTCTTTATAAACAGGGGAAACAGGGGCAGTTTCCCCACTTCGCCGTTCGTTGCTCCAAGTCCAGAAATCTCCACCGCTCCCCCCTCCTCCTCAGAGCCGAAAGAGAGCAGCGTTCCGTCCCCCGTCGCCACCAGCACCACCATGCCGCCGATCTCCCCTGCCACCTCCTGTTGGAAATATGCCCTAGAGGCAATAATAAAAGTATTATTATATTTCATTGTTCATGATAATTGTCTTTTATTCATGCTATAACTATATTGTCCGGAAATCGTAATACACGTGTGAATACTTAGACCACAATATGTCCCTGGTAAGCCTCTAGTTGACCAGCTCGTTGTGATCAACAGATAGTCATGGTTTCCTGACTATGGACATTGGATGTCGTTGATAACGGGATCACATCATTAGGAGAATGATGTGATGGACAAGACCCAATCCTAAGCATAGCATAAAAGATCGCGTAGTTCGTTTTGCTAGAGCTTTGCCAGTGTCAAGTATCTCTTCCTTCGACCATGAGATCGTGTAACTCCCGGATACCGTAAGAGTGCCTTGGGTGTATCAAACGTCACAACGTAACTGGGTGACTATAAAGGTGCATTACAGGTATCTCCGAAAGTAGCTGTTGGGTTGACACGGATCGAGACTGGGATTTGTCACTCCGTATGACGGAGAGGTATCTCTGGGCCCACTCGGTAATGCATCATCATAATGAGCTCAATGTGACCAAGGTGTTGGACACGGGATCATGCATTATGGTACGAGTAAAGTGACTTGCCGGTAACGAGACTGAACAAGGTATTGGGATACCGACGATCGAGTCTCGGGCAAGTAACGTACCGATTGACAAAGGGAATTGCATACAGGGTTTGATCGAATCCTCGACATCGTGGTTCATCCAATGACAACATCGAAGAGCATGTGGGAGCCATCATGGGTATCCAGATCCCGCTGATGGTTATTGACTAAGAGCGTCTCGGTCATGTCTGCATGTCTCCCGAACCCGTAGGGTCTACACACTTAAGGTTCGGTGACGCTAGGGTTATGAAGATATGTATATGCAGAAACCCAATGTTGTTCGGAGTCCCGGATGAGATCCCGGACGTCACAAGGAGTTCCGGAATGGTCCGGAGGTAAAGAATTATATATAGGAAGTGCTATTTCGGGCATCGGGACAAGTTTCGGGGTTATCGGTATTGTACCGGGACCACCGGAAGGGTCCCGGGGGTCCACCGGGTGGGGCCACCTGTCCCGGGGGGCCACATGGGCTGTAGGGGGTGCGCCTTGGCCTTCATGGGCCAAGGGCACCAGCCCCTATAGGCCCATGCGCCTAGGGTTTCCCCCTAGGAGGAGTCCTAGTGGTGGAAGGCACCCCTAGGTGCCTTGGGGGGGAGGGAAACCTCCCCTAGGCCGCCGCCCCCCCTAGTAGATCTCATCTACTAGGGCCGGCGCCCCCCCCCTTGGCACCCCTATATATAGTGGGGGAGAGGAGGGACTTGATACACCAGCCCTTGGCGCCTCCACCTCCCCCCGTTACGTCTCTCCCTCGTAGTCTCGGCGAAGCCCTGCTGCTGTGACGCCCTGCATCCACCACCACGCCGTCGTGCTGCTGGATCTTCATCAACCTCTCCTTCCCCCTTGCTGGATCAAGAAGGAGGAGACGTCTCCCGTCCCGTACATGTGTTGAACGCGGAGGTGCCGTCCGTTCGGCGCTGGTCATCGGTGATTTGGATCACGTCGAGTACGACTACATCATCACCTTGCAAGCTTCCGCACGCGATCTACAAGTGGTATGTAGATGCAAACTCTCTCCCTAGACTCGTTGCTTAGATGAACTCATAGATGGATCTTGGTGAAACCATAGGAAAAATTTTAATTTTCTGCAACGTTCCTCAACAGTGGCATCATGAGCCAGGTTTATGCGTAGTTCTCTTTGCACGAGTAGAACACAACTTTTGTTGTGGGCGTGGATTTAGTCATCTTACTTGCCTCTACTAGTCTTTTCTTGCTCAACGGTATTGTGGGATGAAGCGGCCCGGACCAACCTTACACGTACGCTTATGTGAGACTGGTTCCACCGACTGACATGCACAAGTTGCATAAGGTGGCTGGCGGGTGTCTGTCTCTCCCACCTTAGTTGGAGCGGAATCGATGAACAGGGCCCTTATGAAGGGTAAATAGAAGTTGACAAAATCACGTTGTGGTAATTCGTAGGTAAGAAAACGTTCTTGCTAGAACCCAATTGCAGCCACGTAAAAGATGCAACAACAATTAGAGGACGTCTAACTTGTTTTTGCAGCGATTGATCATGTGATGTGATATGGCCAGA
This sequence comes from Triticum dicoccoides, assembly GCF_002162155.2. NCBI lineage: Eukaryota > Viridiplantae > Streptophyta > Magnoliopsida > Poales > Poaceae > Triticum > Triticum dicoccoides. The sequence continues at coordinate 115,800,692 of NC_041385.1, read as the reverse complement.
AGTTGTGATGAATGATGAATTGTGATGTATGAGATCATGTTCTTTGTAATAGGATTCACGACTTGCATGTCGGTGAGTATGACAAGCGGCAGGAGCCATAGGAGTTGTCATTATTTTTTGTATGACCTGCGTGTCATTGAATAACGCCATGTAAACTACTTTACTTTATTGCTAAACGTTAGTCATAGAAGTAGAAGTAGTCGTTGGCGTGACAACTTCATGAAGACACGATGATGGAGATCATGATGATGGAGATCATGGTGTCAAGCCGGTGACAAGATGATCATGGAGCCCCGAAGATGAAGATCAATGGAGCTATATGATATTGGCCATATCATGTCACAACTATATAATTGCATGTGATGTTTATTATGTTTATGCATCTTGTTTACTTAGGACGACAGTAGTAAATAAGATGATCCCTTATAAAATTTCAAGAATTGTTCTCCCCTAACTGTGCACCGTTGCTACAGTTCGTCGTTTCTAAGCACCACGTGATGATCGGGTGTGATGGATTCTTACGTTCACATACAACGGGTGTAAGACAGTTTCACACAGCGAAAACACTTAGGGTTAACTTGACGAGCCTAGCATGTGCAGACATGGCCTCGAAACACGGAGACCGAAAGGTCGAACACGAATCATATAGAAGATACGATCAACATGAGAATGTTCACCGACGATGACTAGTCCGTCTCACGTGATGATCGGACACGGGCTAGTCGACTCGGATCGTGTAACACTTAGATGACTAAAGGGATGTCTAATCTAAGTGGGAGTTCATAATTTGATTAGAACTTTATTATCATGAACTTAGTCTAAAACCTTTGCAAATATGTCTTGTAGATCAATGGCCAACGCTAATGTCAACATGAACTTCAACGCGTTCCTAGAGAAAACCAAGCTGAAAGATGATGGCAGAAACTATACGGACTGGGTCCGGAACCTGAGGATCATCCTCATAGCTGCCAGGAAACAATATGTCCTAGAAGGACCGCTAGGTGACGCTCCCGTCCTAGAGAACCAAGACATTATGAATACTGGGCAGTCTCGCGCTGATGATTACTCCCTCGTTCAATGCGGCATGCTTTACAGCTTAGAACCGGGGCTCCAAAAGCGTTTTGAGCACCACGGAGCATATGAGATGTTCGAAGAGCTGAAACTAGTTTTCCAAGCTCATGCCCGGGTCGAGAGATATGATGTCTCCGACAAGTTCTATAGTTGTAAGATGGAGGAAAACAGTTCTGTCAGTGAGCACATCCTCAAGATGTCTGGGTTGCACAACCGTATGACCCAGCTAAACATTAACCTCCCAGATGAGGCGGTCATTGACAGAATCCTCCAGTCGCTCCCACCAAGCTACAAGAGCTTTGTGATGAACTACAACATGCAGGGAATGGAAAAGACCATTCCTGAAGTGTTCTCGATGCTGAGGTCAGCAGAGGCTGAAATCAAGAAAGAACATCAAGTGTTGATGGTCAATAAGACCACTAAGTTCAAGAAGGGCAAGGGTAAGAAGAACTTCAAGAAGGACGGCAAAGATGTTGCCGCGCCTGGTAAGCCAGCTACCGGGAAGAAGTCAAAGAATGGACCCAAGCCTGAGACTGAGTGCTTTTATTGCAAGGGGAAGGGTCACTGGAAGCGGAACTGCCCCAAATACTTAGCGGATAAGAAGGCCGGCAACACCAAAGGTATATTTGATATACATGTGATTGATGTGTACCTTACCAGTACTCGTAGTAACTCCTGGGTATTTGATACCGGTGCCGTTGCTCATATTTGTAACTCACAGCAGGAGCTGCGGAATAAACGGAGACTGGCGAAGGACGAGGTGACGATGCGCGTCGGGAATGGTTCCAGAGTCGATGTGATCGCCGTCGGCACGCTGCCTCTACATTTACCTACGGGATTAGTTTTGAACCTCAATAATTGTTATTTAGTGCCAAGTTTGAGCATGAACCTTGTATCTGGATCTCGTTTGATACAAGGTGGCTACTCATTTAAGTCTGAGAATAATGGTTGTTCGATTTATATGAGAGATATGTTTTATGGTCATGCTCCGATGGTCAATGGTTTATTCTTAATGAATCTTGAACGTAATATTACACATGTTCATAGTGTAGATGCCAAAAGATTTAAAGTTGATAACGATAGTCCCACATACTTGTGGCACTGCCGCCTTGGTCACATTGGTGTCAAGCGCATGAAGAAGCTCCATGCCGATGGACTTTTAGAGTCTCTTGATTATGAATCGTTTGACACGTGCGAACCATGCCTTTTGGGCAAAATGACCAACACTCCGTTCTCCGGAACAATGGAGCGAGCAACCAACTTGTTGGAAATCATACATACCCTGTGTGCGGTCCAATGAGCGTTGAGGCTCGCGGAGGATATCGTTATGTTCTCACTCTCACAGATGACTTGAGTAGATATGGGTATGTCTACTTAATGAAACACAAGTCTGAGACCTTTGAAAAGTTCAAGGAATTTCAGAATGAGGTAGAGAATCAACGTGACCGAAAGATAAAATTCTTACGATCAGATCGTGGAGGAGAATACTTAAGTCACGAATTTGGTACACACTTAAGGAAATGTGGAATCGTTTCACAGCTCACGCCGCCTGGAACACCTCAGCGAAACGGTGTGTCCGAACATCGTAATCGCACCCTATTGGATATGGTACGGTCTATGATGTCCCTTACCGATTTACCGCTATCATTTTGGGGATACGCTCTAGAGACAGCTACATTCACTTTAAATAGGGCACCGTCTAAATCCGTTGAGACGACACCGTATGAATTATGGTTTGGAAAGAAACCTAAGCTGTCGTTTCTAAAAGTTTGGGGATGCGAAGCTTATGTCAAGAAACTTCAACCTGAAAAGCTCGAACCCAAGTCGGAAAAATGCGTATTCATAGGATACCCTAAGGAAACTGTAGGGTATACCTTCTACTTAAGATCCGAAGGCAAGATCTTTGTTGCCAAGAACGGATGCTTTCTGGAAAAAGAGTTTCTCTCGAAAGAAGTAAGTGGGAGGAAAGTAGAACTCGATGAAGTACTACCTCTTGAGCGGGATAGTGGCGCAGCGCAGGAAACCGTTCCTGTGATGCCCACACCAACTGAAGAGGAAAACCATGATAATGATCAAGGTACTTCGGATCAAGTTACTGCTGAACTTCGTAGGTCCACAAGGACACGTTCCGCACCAGAGTGGTACGGCAACCCTGTCCTGGAAATCATGTTGTTAGACAACAATGAACCTTCGAACTATGAAGAAGCAATGGCGGGCCCGGACTCCAACAAATGGCTTGAAGCCATGAAATCCGAGATAGAATCCATGTATGAAAACAAAGTATGGACTTTGACAGACTTGCCCGATGATCGGCGAGCGATAGAAAACAAATGGATCTTTAAGAAGAAGACGGACGCGGATGGTAATATTACCATCTATAAAGCTCGACTTGTCGCTAAGGGTTATCGACAGGTTCAAGGGATTGACTACGACGAGACATTCTCTCCCGTAGCGAAGCTAAAGTCCGTCCGAATCATGTTAGCAATTGCCGCATACTATGATTATGAGATATGGCAGATGGACGTCAAAACAGCATTCCTTAACGGGCATCTTAAGGAAGAACTGTATATGATGCAGCCGGAAGGTTTTGTCGATCCTCGGAACGCTAACAAAGTATGCAAGCTCCAGCGATCCATTTATGGACTGGTGCAAGCATCTCGGAGTTGGAACATTCGCTTTGATGAGATGATCAAAGCGTTTGGGTTTATGCAGACTTATGGAGAAGCCTGCGTTTACAAGAAAGTGAGTGGGAGCTCTGTAGCATTTCTCATATTATATGTAGATGACATACTCCTGATGGGAAATAATATAGAATTTCTGGACAGCATTAAGGCCTACTTGAATAAGTGTTTTTCAATGAAGGACCTGGGAGAAGTTGCTTATATATTAGGCATCAAGATCTATAGAGATAGATCGAGACGCCTCATAGGTCTTTCACAAAGCACATACCTTGATAAGATTTTGAAGAGATTCAGAATGGATCAGTCCAAGAAGGGGTTCTTGCCTATGTTACAAGGTATGAGACTGAGCTCAGCTCAGTCACCGACCACGGCAAAAGATAAAGAAGAGATGAGTGTCATCCCCTATGCTTCAGCCATAGGATCTATTATGTATGCCATGCTGTGTACCAGACCCGATGTAAACCTTGCCGTAAGTTTGGTAGCAAGATACCAAAGTAATCCCGGCAAGGAACACTGGACAGCGGTCAAGAATATCCTGAAGTACCTGAAAAGGACGAAGGACATGTTTCTCGTTTATGGAGGAGACGAAGAGCTCGTCGTAAAGGGTTACGTCGACGCTAGCTTCGACTCAGATCTGGATGACTCTAAGTCACAAACCAGATACGTGTATATGTTGAATGGTGGAGCAGTAAGCTGGTGCAGCTGCAAGCAAAGCGTCGTGGCGGGATCTACGTGTGAAGCGGAGTACATGGCAGCCTCGGAGGCAGCACATGAAGCGATTTGGGTGAAGGAGTTCATCACCGACCTAGGAGTCATACCCAATGCGTCGGGGCCGATCAAAATCTTCTGTGACAACACTGGAGCTATTGCCCTCGCCAAGGAGCCCAGGTTTCACAAGAAGACCAGGCACATCAAGCGTCGTTTCAACTCCATCCGTGAAAATGTTCAAGATGGAGACATAGAGATTTGCAAAGTGCACACGGATCTGAATGTCGCAGATCCGCTGACTAAACCTCTCTCGCGTGCAAAACATGCTCAACACCAGAACTCTATGGGTGTTCGATTCATCACAATGTAACTAGATTGGTGACTCTAGTGCAAGTGGGAGACTGTTGGAAATATGCCCTAGAGGCAATAATAAAAGTATTATTATATTTCATTGTTCATGATAATTGTCTTTTATTCATGCTATAACTGTATTGTCCGGAAATCGTAATACACGTGTGAATACTTAGACCACAATATGTCCCTGGTAAGCCTCTAGTTGACCAGCTCGTTGTGATCAACATATAGTCATGGTTTCCTGACTATGGACATTGGATGTCGTTGATAACGGGATCACATCATTAGGAGAATGATGTGATGGACAAGACCCAATCCTAAGCATAGCATAAAAGATCGCATAGTTCGTTTTGCTAGAGCTTTGCCAGTGTCAAGTATCTCTTCCTTCGACCATGAGATCGTGTAACTCCCGGATACCGTAAGAGTGCCTTGGGTGTATCAAACGTCACAACGTAACTGGGTGACTATAAAGGTGCATTACAGGTATCTCCGAAAGTAGCTGTTGGGTTGACACGGATCGAGACTGGGATTTGTCACTCCGTATGACGGAGAGGTATCTCTGGGCCCACTCGGTAATGCATCATCATAATGAGCTCAATGTGACCAAGGTGTTGGACACGGGATCATGCATTACGGTACGAGTAAAGTGACTTGCCGGTAATGAGACTGAACAAGGTATTGGGATACCGACGATCGAGTCTCGGGCAAGTAACGTACCGATTGACAAAGGGAATTGCATACAGGGTTTGATCGAATCCTCGACATCGTGTTCATCCGATGACAACATCGAGGAGCATGTGGGAGCCATCATGGGTATCCAGATCCCGCTGATGGTTATTGACTGAGAGCGTCTCGGTCATGTCTGCATGTCTCCCGAACCCGTAGGGTCTACACACTTAAGGTTCGGTGACGCTAGGGTTATGAAGATATGTATATGCAGAAACCCAATGTTGTTCGGAGTCCCGGATGAGATCCCGGACGTCACAAGGAGTTCCGGAATGGTCCGGAGGTAAAGAATTATATATAGGAAGTGCTATTTCGGGCATCGGGACAAGTTTCGGGGTTATCGGTATTGTACCGGGACCACCGGAAGGGTCCCGGGGGTCCACCGGGTGGGGCCACCTGTCCCGGGGGGCCACATGGGCTGTAGGGGGTGCGCCTTGGCCTTCATGGGCCAAGGGCACCAGCCCCTATAGGCCCATGCGCCTAGGGTTTCCCCCTAGGAGGAGTCCTAGTGGTGGAAGGCACCCCTAGGTGCCTTGGGGGGGAGGGAAACCTCCCCTAGGCCGCCGCCCCCCCTAGTAGATCTCATCTACTAGGGCCGGCGCCCCCCCTGGCACCCCTATATATAGTGGGGGAGAGGAGGGACTTCATACCCCAGCCCCTGGCGCCTCCACCTCCCCCCGTTACGTCTCTCCCTCGTAGTCTCGGCGAAGCCCTGCTGCTGTGACGCCCTGCATCCACCACCACGCCGTCGTGCTGCTGGATCTTCATCAACCTCTCCTTCCCCCTTGCTGGATCAAGAAGGAGGAGACGTCTCCCGTCCCGTACGTGTGTTGAACGCGGAGGTGCCGTCCGTTCGGCGCTGGTCATTGGTGATTTGGATCACGTCGAGTACGACTACATCATCACCTTGCAAGCTTCCGCACGCGATCTACAAGTGGTATGTAGATGCAAACTCTCTCCCTAGACTCGTTGCTTAGATGAACTCATAGATGGATCTTGGTGAAACCGTAGGAAAAATTTTAATTTTCTGCAACGTTCCCCAACAGTCTGTTGGAAATATGCCCTAAAGGCAATAATAAAAGTATTATTATATTTCATTGTTCATGATAATTGTCTTTTATTCATGCTATAACTGTATTATCCGGAAATCGTAATACACGTGTGAATACTTAGACCACACTATGTCCCTGGTAAGCCTCTAGTTGACCAGCTCGTTGTGATCAACAGATAGTCATGGTTTCCTGACTATGGACATTGGATGTCGTTGATAACGGGATCACATCATTAGGAGAATGATGTGATGGACAAGACCCAATCCTAAGCATAGCATAAAAGATCGTGTAGTTCGTTTTGCTAGAGCTTTGCAAGTGTCAAGTATCTCTTCCTTCGACCATGAGATCGTGTAACTCCCGGATACCGTAAGAGTGCCTTGGGTGTATCAAACGTCACAATGTAACTGGGTGACTATAAAGGTGCATTACAGGTATCTCCGAAAGTAGCTGTTGGGTTGACACGGATCGAGACTGGGATTTGTCACTCCGTATGACGGAGAGGTATCTCTGGGCCCACTCGGTAATGCATCATCATTGAGCTCAATGTGACCAAGGTGTTGGACACGGGATCATGCATTACGGTACGAGTAAAGTGACTTGCCGGTAACGAGACTGAACAAGGTATTGGGATACCGACGATCGAGTCTCGGGCAAGTAACGTACCGATTGACAAAGGGAATTGCATACAGGGTTTGATCGAATCCTCGACATAGTGGTTCATCCGATGACAACATCGAGGAGCATGTGGGAGCCATCATGGGTATCCAGATCCCGCTGATGGTTATTGACTGAGAGCGTCTCGGTCATGTCTGCATGTCTCCCGAACCCGTAGGGTCTACACACTTAAGGTTCGGTGACGCTAGGGTTATGAAGATATGGATATGCAGAAACCCGAATGTTGTTCGGAGTCCTGGATGAGATCCCGGACGTCACGAGGAGTTCCGGAATGGTCCGGAGGTAAAGAATTATATATAGGAAGTGCTATTTCGGGCATCGGGACAAGTTTCGGGGTTATCGGTATTGTACCGGGACCACCGGAAGGGTCCCGGGGGTCCACCGGGTGGGGCCACCTGTCCCGGGGGGCCACATGGGCTGTAGGGGGTGCGCCTTGGCCATCATGGGCCAAGGGCACCAGCCCCTATAGGCCCATGCGCCTAGGGTTTCCCCCTAGGAGGAGTCCTAGTGGTGGAAGGCACCCCTAGGTGCCTTGGGGGGGAGGGAAACCTCCCCTAGGCCGCCGCCCCCCCTAGTAGATCTCATCTACTAGGGCCGGCGCCCCCCCCCCTTGGCACCCCTATATATAGTGGGGGAGAGGAGGGACTTGATACACCAGCCCCTGGCGCCTCCACCTCCCCCCGTTACGTCTCTCCCTCGTAGTCTCGGCGAAGCCCTGCTGCTGTGACGCCCTGCATCCACCACCACGCCGTCGTGCTGCTGGATCTTCATCAACCTCTCCTTCCCCCTTGCTGGATCAAGAAGGAGGAGACGTCTCCCGTCCCGTACGTGTGTTGAACGTGGAGGTGCCGTCCGTTCGGCGCTGGTCATCGGTGATTTGGATCACGTCGAGTACGACTACATCATCACCTTGCAAGCTTCCGCACGCGATCTACAAGTGGTATGTAGATGCAAACTCTCTCCCTAGACTCGTTGCTTAGATGAACTCATAGATGGATCTTGGTGAAACCATAGGAAAAA
>NC_041385.1:115765018-115792395 GCF_002162155.2 Triticum dicoccoides | reverse complement strand
GCCTTGGCCATCATGGGCCAAGGGCACCAGCCCCTATAGGCCCATGCGCCTAGGGTTTCCCCCTAGGAGGAGTCCTAGTGGTGGAAGGCACCCCTAGGTGCCTTGGGGGGGAGGGAAACCTCCCCTAGGCCGCCGCCCCCCCTAGTAGATCTCATCTACTAGGGCCGGCGCCCCCCTGGCACCCCTATATATAGTGGGGGAGAGGAGGGACTTGATACACCAGCCCCTGGCGCCTCCACCTCCCCCCGTTACGTCTCTCCCTCGTAGTCTCGGCGAAGCCCTGCTGCTGTGACGCCCTGCATCCACCACCACGCCGTCGTGCTGCTGGATCTTCATCAACCTCTCCTTCCCCCTTGCTGGATCAAGAAGGAGGAGACGTCTCCCATCCCGTACGTGTGTTGAACGCGGAGGTGCCGTCCGTTCGGCGCTGGTCATCGGTGATTTGGATCACGTCGAGTACGACTACATCATCACCTTGCAAGCTTCCGCACGCGATCTACAAGTGGTATGTAGATGCAAACTCTCTCCCTAGACTCGTTGCTTAGATGAACTCATAGATGGATCTTGGTGAAACCGTAGGAAAAATTTTAATTTTCTGCAACGTTCCCCAACACTTCCGCCATGGCTCCAAAAGCCGACAAGGGGAAGGGTGTGAAATCGGCCGAGGCGCAGCGGCTCGCGGCGCTGCGGAAGGAGCAGGCCATCTTCCCCCCTCAGCTCGGCGCCAAGGAGCTGAGGGAATACTACTACCTTTTCTGGTCGACGGAGACGCGTGCGCACCTGCGCACGAGGGTACTCTCGGCCACCGCATTGGAGCTGGCTCCAACCGGGTACCCGTTCTTCGCGCTTTTCTTCTACTGCGGGCTCTGCCCGCCCTTCTCGGAGTTCTTTTGTGATATCATGAACACGTACGGCCTCCGCCTCTTAGATTTCACCCCCAACGCCGTCCTCACGATGGCAGTTTTCGCACATTTGTGCGAAAACTTTGTCGGAGTCCACCCCAATGTAGCCCTTTTCCGCCATTTCTTCATGCCTCGGGTCGAGAGAGGAGAGCCGCTTGCCGGAGGGATCGCCTGGATCTCGAGAGTCGGTAAGAAGGAGGCGTATCTGGAGGGTGAGCTTCGCAGCAAATGGGAGGAGTGGAGAGCAGAGTGGTGTTGGATTGTTGAGGAGAACCCGTAGCCGTTCACTGCCGTGCGCCAAGCCCCAATAGTACGCGGCAACGGTTGGAGCAATGTGGCCCCGGAAGATGACAGGCTTAAGATTGCCGTCACCAGAATCCTCCGTCTTAGGCTTGCCGGGCTCACTGTAGGCACTGTCGGTGCAGACTTCCTTCGCCGCCGCATCGCCCCCCTGCAGGAGAGAGGGAGGCCTGCCTGGGAGTTCAAGAACTCAGCGGACATCATGAGGCTGCGCCCGGGCCTCAACTTCAATTTCACCGTCTTGGAGCTTGATGTAATGCTCCTGGAGCTCTTCAAACGCGACCCCCAGCACCCGTTCTTGTTGCCGAGGAGCGTCGTTCCGCTGTGCAACAATTCGTTTCTTGACCGGATCCGCGCGATGATGCCGTTGTGCGACTCACGGAATCACCCCAACTTGGCAAGAGCCGGCGGATGACGTCGTGCAGGCGTTCTTCGATAGCTTGGAGGAAGTGCCGATCCGCGCCGACGAGCAGAGGAGCCTCACCCGTGACACCACCGACGAGGAGCTGCAGCACATCGCCACTAGGGCGGAAGAGGCTGCGGCAGCAGCTGCCGCGGGCGAGTTCGGGTTCACCGAGGCGGAGGCAGAGGCAGCAGAGGCGGCAAGCCTTGCCGAGCGCGAGGAGTTCGCCGGCGAGGAAGATCTTGCCGGCCCCGAAGCCGAGCCGAGCGAGCCCGGTGAGGAAGAGCCAGAGCCTTCAGACAGCCTGCCGCAAGTGGAGCCCCCGGCTGCACCAAGAAGGTGTCTCCACAGAACCGGTGACGCAGCGGGGCGCCAGACGGGGCAACAGCCGCCAAGGCGCGCGACACGCTCCACCGCGGCAAGCACCGTCGCCGCGGGAGCGCCTCCTGCCGCTGCGACAACTAGAGCGGGACCTTCCCGGTCCACCGCTGCTGCTCCCGCCAAGCGGACAAGGGAGCCCACTCCTCCGCCTCATCGCACTGGAGGCGAGCCGGACTTCGACCTCTCCGCGCTCAGCTCCGATGACGAAGAAGAAGAGTAAGCTTTTCTTGCTGTCTTCGTAGTTCTTCAATTGTTGCTGTTCTTCAATCTTGTTCCTGACTTGCTTCGATCTGAACTTATTCCTTTTCAGGACGCTGGCTCAAAGAGCGGCGAAGAGAGCCAAGGCCGCGGTGATCGTCATCGAAGACGATCCTACCGTGTCAGCAAGGGGCGTGCCTGAGCCCACCTTGCCGGACCTGGCCACTACTCCGTAGAGCAGCCCCCAGCGCAGCCCCCAGCGTAAGTTTATAATTTACACCCCGCCGTCAGGTGCGCATGGTTGCTCTTTTCTCTTACTGATATCTTGATTGTTGGACTTGTGCAGGAGCAGAGGAGCCTCACCAGGAGGGCCCGGAAGCCGCCCCCGAGGCGCCATCCGCTTCGACTACGTCGCCAAGGGTGGAATCCCCGGCAAGGGAGCGCTCTCCGGCGAGGGAGAACTCTCCGGCAAGGGCTGGTTTTCTGGCAAGGGAAGACACCATCGGTCCTCCGGCGGCTGAGACCGTGACCGCAGATCCCATCACAGGTAATCCGCTTGCCTAAACACTTGCTCTTGGGTTTTTCTTCTTCTGATTTTCTTCTTGCACATTTGCTTGATTCTTCTCCCTTCTTCGTTCTTCAGATCCATCTGCTGCGGAGCCAATGGAGACTGAGGACGCCGGCAAGGAAGGCGCGTGTGGCAGCAACATCGACGCCGCCGTTAACGAAGAAGGGGCCAGTGCTGATGAACCCGCCGGCGAGGAGGCCGCCAAGGCTGCCGGCGCAGAAGCTGGTGAGGGGTCGGGCGATCGCACTGACGGCCCTCAGGCCGCAGGAGCGCCAGGCGCTGCACCGACTGCCGATCCCTCCGCCGCTGCTGCGGAGCCAGGCTCCGAAGAGCCTCAGCCCGGCGCCTACTTGAAGGCCGGCGACGGCATCTTCATCAAGCTCCCCTGGGCGTCGAGCTCCAGGGCGTCGGTCGAAGGAGAAACTTTCGATGAGGAGCTGCTCGCCTCCGCTGGGCTGTCCTTGGTCGACGCGCCAAGCAGCAGTGGCGAGCCTGAGGAGGAGCAGCTGCTGCGGAAGCTGCTGTCACTCTACCGCGCCCGACAAGCCAAGCTGGCTTCCCGGGAAGCACTTGTCGCGAAGGCGGGAGTGGATATGGAGAAGCGCACAGAGGAGCTCCGGAGCATCAACCAGGAAGATCTACGGTCCCTGGCACAGGAGCGGGAGAGACTCACAGAGGAGCGTACGGCCTTCCTTCTTGAGAAGGCCGAAGCTGAGGAGGAACAAAGGCTCCCTGCCGAGAAGCAGTCCGCGCGAGAAGGCGAGTTGGTGCAGCGGAAGGCCTATCTTGACAGCTATGAGGAGGAGCTTGTCGCGCGCGAGGAAAAACTTGGTGGGACTCTCAAGGAAGCAAGGGATATTGCCGCAACTGCAGAGGTCGCCAAGAAGGAGCTGGAGGCGAGGGTGGCGCAGCTGGAGGCGAACATCCAGAAGAGCGGCGAGGAGCTTGCTGCGCTCCAGCGCGAGCGCGAGAAGAATGCTGCTGCTCATGGTGAGCTGCAGGGTCTTCTCGCTGAGAGGAGCAGGGAGCTCAGCGCCGCCAAGGACTCCAACGCGGATCTCGAGCTGAAGCTGACCACGCTAACTCAGACGCTGGACGGTGCCAAGGAGCGGGAGAAGACTTTGTCGGAGAAGGTCAAGGCCGACGAGGCGCTGCTGGCGAGCATCGCCGTCACCCAGAATGCATTCAAGGAGACTGTGGAGCACTGGACCGAGGGTCTGGTGAACATCGCCGCAGTCATCGACGGGGAGCTGGCGCAGCTGGGGATGGAAGACCTCGGGTACTCTTCCGACGAGCATCTCCAACCCAGCGCCAAGCTCAGCCTATTCTTCAAGGGCGTGGCGACGGCACTCCAGCGGCTTCGGGAGAAGATCCCAAAGCAGCTGGCCGACGAGTCACGCAGGATTTGTGCCGGCGCTCTTCAGAAGGTGCTGATGAAGGTGGCCTTTCGCAACCCAGGCCTCAACTTCACCAACGTCCTCAAATCCCTACCGCCGGATGCTGACGTGGAAGCTCTCAAGGCCCTTGTCGCACCCATTGTGGACAAGGTGAGCGGGATCAAGAGGGTCGAGGGCGGTCGTGTAGACTAGGCCGCCCGTTTTATCTTGTTTTCCCTTGTCGCTGCTAATCATGTTATGAAAACAGTCTGTTAGAGCTGCGACAAGTTATCTTGTAATATAACTTTATCTTGGATATCAATAGCTATGTTACTTCCTTTACTAGATCCTTTGCTTTGTATGTTTTTACCCTACGCTTTTAGGGAACTTGTCGGCGCAGGCACCCGAGCCGCGAGCGCTGAGTGCGGAACATCAGCAGCCTGCTGGCGGTGCCGCCCCGACAAGAAACCTTGTCGCGACTAGTTGCAGCACACTTAAGTTGTTGAGCGGACTCGAAACAAAGTAAGGGCGCATCTAGTTACGAGTTGGTTCCTCCGCGCACAGGTTTTCCACACAAAGCAGAGTCGTTTGAGGAAGATAACTTAAAAACTAAAACTAATTGCTCAGACTTTGGCAACTTAGCTTTTCTGTCGTTTGCTTCTCGGCAAGGCAAATGCAAGGCAAATCTTCCTTGAACGACGCCTGGTCCATACCATCATCTTCTCCTCCCCCCCGGCAAACTTGTGTGCGAGGAAACCTTCTTTTCCTTTGTTTGAGAAAAAGAAAGAAGAGAAAATATAGATATGGGGCCTTTCGGCGCGTTATTGCTTACCGGGGATAGGTGTTGCACAAAGTGTCAGATAAAGTATGCAAATGTAAAGTAAAAAGCATGAAATTGACATGATGTGCGAAGCACATGAGCTTTACTGATGCACGGGATCTGCGCCCGGCTTTGTACAAGGGATTACATGCAACAGCGGCAAGACTTGTACAAAAGGTGGTTGCCGGAACAGGTTCCGGCAACCATGCCCTATGGGTAAAACTTACGAAGATGTTCAATGTTCCAGGAGTTGCTCACCGGAATGCCATCTTCGGTCTCAAGGCGGACAGCACCAGGCCTAGTGACTCGTTTCACCCGGTAAGGGCCTTCCCACTTCGGCATCAACTTGTTGGAATTCTTGGCGGACTGAACGCGCCGAAGAACAAGGTCGCCTTCCTCGAAGCTTCTGGCATTAACTTTGCGGCTATGGTAGCGGCGCAAAGCTTGCTGGTATCGAGCAGCTCTTACAGCAGCCTGAAGACGATCCTCCTCAAGGAGCAGCGTGTCATCTTGTCGCAGCTGCTCTTGCTCAAGCTCATCATAAGCGAGCACTCGAGGTGACCCGTATACGAGTTCCGTGGGGAGAACTGCCTCTGCTCCATAGACTAGAGCGAAAGGTGTCTGTCCAGTGGCTCGATTTGGCATCGTTCTGATCGACCAAAGAGCCACCGGCAGCTCCTCGATCTAGTTTCTTCTGCACTTGTGTAGCCTGTCGAAAGTCCTGGTCTTGAGCCCGCGCAGCACTTCAGCATTTGCCCTCTCCGCTTGAACGTTGCTTCTCGGATGAGCAACAGAAGCGAAGCAGACCTTGGCTCCAAGGTCTTGGACGTACTGCATGAAGGTGCGGCTCGTGAATTGCGTGTCGTTGTCGGTGATGATCCTGTTAGGTATCCCGAAACGGCAAACAATCGACCTGAAGAATTTGACTGCTGACTGTGCTGTCACCTTCCTCACTGGTTCCACTTCCGGCCACTTTGTGAACTTGTCGATTGCAACTTAGAAGTACTCAAAGCCCCCGACAGCTCGGGGGAAGGGGCCGAGGATATCGAGCCCCCAGACCGAAAATGGCCAGGATAAAGGGATTGTCTGGAGAGCTTGAGCTGGCTGGTGTATCTGCTTGGAATGGAACTGGCACGCTTCACACTTGGTTACTTGTGCAGTTGCATCCTGGAGGGCTGTCGGCCAAAAGAAACCTTGCCGGAAAGCTTTGCCGGCAAGTGCTCTTGCGCCAATGTGGTGACCACATATGCCTCCATGTATCTCTGCCAACAGCTTTTGTCCGTCTTCCCGGCAAATACACTTCAATTTCACACCGTTGAGTCTTCTTCTGTACAGTATGTTATCGACAAACTGGTACATACTTGACTGCCGGGCTACTTTTTCCGCTTCTTCTTGTTCTTCGGGAAGTTCTCCTGTCTGAAGGAAACGGACAATTTGCTATGCCCATGCTGGAGCTTGTGGCTCGACAACAAGGACTAAAGGCACATCTGCTGCAGCGGGAACATCTGCTTCTACGGCGAGAACCTGCGGCTCAGCCGGAGCTTGATGTCCCCCGGCAAGCTTGCCAGAGCAAAACTTGTCGGGAGCGTCTGCTTCGACGGAACAAGCACTAAGACTTGCCGGAGCAGACTACTCCTCAGCATCCTTGGGGTTGATCTTGGTGACCTTCTTGGCGGCGGCTTCGGGAAGCTCTGCCGGAAAGTAGTCACCGGAAATCAACTTTCTCTTCTTGCACTGTCCAGTTGATGGTGTCACGGATGGTTGAGTCAGCTTGAGCAGAAAGATCCCTGGCTCCACAGGTAACTTTAGTGCAGCGCACTTCGACAGGCCATCAGCAATGTCATTCTGAGCTCTTGGAACATGTTCCATCTGTAGGCCGTCAAAGTGCTCTTCTAGCTTCCTAACTTCATCAACATAAGCTTCCATCAACGGACTCTGATAATTCTTGTTCACTTGGCGGACGACAAGTTGTGAGTCACCCCTGACAATGAGTTTCTTGATCCCAAGGTCTGCTGCGATCCTCAGACCGGCAAGCAAACCTTCATACTCTGTAGTATTGTTTGTTGCTTGCTCCTTGGGAAAGTGCATCTGGACTACGTACTTGAGGTGCTCTCTGGTGGGCGCGACAAGCAGCACGCCCACACCGGCGCCTTGCAGCGAAAAGGCACCATCAAAGTACATCAACCACTCTTTGCTCGCCTCCTTGACGGGGATGCTCGTCTCTGGAATCTCCTCATCTGGAGTTGGCGTCCACTCTGCTATGAACTCTGCCAATGTTCTGCTTTGGATAGTTGAAGTGCTTTCAAACTTGAGGCCAAAGCTTGACAGTTCCAGTGCCCACTCGACAATCCTGCCTGTTGCTTCCGGATTTTGCAGTATCCTCTTCAACGGAAAGCGAGTGACAACTGTGATCTCATGTGCTTGGAAGTAATGGCACAGCTTTCTCGAGGCCATGAGGAGGCCGAAAAGCAATTTCTGCACACCAGAGTACCTTGACCTAGCCCCCTGCAAAAGGGAACTGACAAAGTAAACTGGGCGCTGCACCATTCTCTTCTGCACCTCCTTATGTGTCTGCGCAGATCCATCTTTGTCGGGACCGAAGCTTGCCGGACTAGAGCTTGTCGGACCAGAGCTTGTCGGCGAAGCCCCCTGCTTGTCGCTGGATGCATCTGCCGTGGTTGCTGGCTCATCATCTGCCTCCCTCTCCGCCACTAACGCAGCACTAACCACTTGATTGGTTGCCGCTATATACAGCAGCAACTTCTCTTGTGGCCTAGGTGCGACAAGTGTTGGAGCAGAGGACAGGTATCTCTTCAAGTCCTGCAGCGCAGCCTCCGCTTCCGGAGTCCATTTCATTGGACCTGCCTTCTTCAAAATTTTGAAGAATGGCAGGGCGCGCTCAGCAGATCTAGAGATAAACCTGCTGAGAGCAGCCACGCAATCGGCAAGTCTTCGCACATCCTTGACGCGCTTTGGTGCTTCGATCTGCTCGATGGCCTTGATCTTGTCGGGATTTGCTTCAATTCCCCTCTGAGACACGAAGAACCCGAGAAGCTTGCCGGAGGGGACTCCAAACACACACTTCTCGGGGTTCAACTTGAGGTTGATCTTGCACAGATTTGCAAATGTCTCATCTAAATCTTGAATCAGGGTTGCCCTGTCCTTGCTCTTGACCACTATGTCATCCATGTAAGCTTCCACATTTCTGTGTATTTGTGGCTCAAAAGCGTGATGGACTACCCTAGCAAATGTCGAACCAGCATTCTTCAAACCAAAGGGCATCCGTACAAAGCAGTATGTGCCACATGGGGTAATGAACGCGATTTTCTCCTCATCCTCTTCTGCCATGAAGATATGATGGTATCCTGAGTATGCATCAAGAAATGACAGTATGCGCCAAAGATGTCAGGGGAAACTGATCCACGAACACCTATGGGACCGGAGCCCCTTTCGGTTCGGCGGGGGGCGGAGATCGCACGAAGAGCAGATCGAGGCAGAGCACACAAGCAGTTTACCCAGCTTCGGAGCTCTCCGGAGAGATAACACTCCTACTGCTGCTTGTCTGATTCTATTATCTTCTTGCCCTAGAGCGAGCTAAGTGTTTTTCTGGCTTATGAAAGAGTTGAACCCCCCCCCCCTACGTTGCGCATGGGCCTCCTTTTATACGTTAAAGGGGTCACCGACAGGTGACAACGCAGAGAAGGGTACAAATGTTAAAAGTGAGGTGGTTGGTACAGTCACTTGTACAGTGTTTCCTACCTAACCCAGACGGCAGGGGACAAGGGCATTAAATGCCCGTCTGCGTCGCCCAAACAGTGTAGGAAAAGTACCGCCAGGGACGCCTCCGTTCGCCACGATGGCGATCTTGTCAACGTCGCATGCCACTGCGCACCCCTGGCTGCACAGCCTCCCACCACGCGTGCCTGGAAAAGCCCTCAAGGCGACACGTTGGTGGATGCGCTGGAGCACGGGCGTAGAGTGGCCGCCTGCCGCGGCAAGCGCCTTGCCGCGGCCGTTGTCTTGTCGGGCCCGGAAGCTTGTCGCTCGCCGAGCCTTGAGGTGCCTTGGTTGGCCTTCCCGGCAAGCTCCTCTTGCCAGGGGCTTGTCTCTTGAGCTTAAATACCTTGTTCTTGAAGGGCTCCAAAGGAGCCAAGGAGGATCCTGGCAGTCACCCGGCAAGCCCTTGCCGAGGGGCGCTGCAACTGCCCGTGCACAAAGTTCGGGGTACTAGGGTACCCCTATTCTAGTACACCGACAGGAGCCCCCGGAAACTGATCCACGAACACCTATGGGACCGGAGCCCCTTTCGGTTCGGCGGGGGGGCAGAGATCGCACGAAGAGCAGATCGAGGCAGAGCACACGAGCAGTTTACCCAGCTTCGGAGCTCTCCGGCGAGATAACACTCCTACTGCTGCTTGTCTGATTCTATTATCTTCTTGCCCTAGAGCAAGCTAAGTGTTTTTCTGGCTTATGAAAGAGTCGAACCCCCCCTACGTTGCACATGGGCCTCCTTTTATACGTTAAAGGGGTCACCGACAAGTGACAACGTAGAGAAGGGTAGAAATGTAAAAAGTGAGGTGGTTGGTACAGTCACTTGTACAGTGTTTCCTACCTAACCCTGACGGCAGGGGACAAGGGCATTAAATGCCCGTCTCCGTCACCCAAACAGTGCAGGAAAAGTACTGCCAGGGACGCCTCCGTTCGCCACGATGGCGATCTTGTCAGTGTCGCATGCCACTGCGCACCCCTGGCTGCACAGCCTCCCGCCACGCGTGCCTGGAAAATCCCTCAGGGCTTCACGTTGGTGGATGCGCTGGAGCGCGGGCGCAGAGTGGCCGCCTGCCGCGGCAAGCGCCTTGCCGCGGCAGTTGTCTTCTCGGGCCCGGAAGCTTGTCGCTCGCCGAGCCTTGAGGTGCCTTGGTTGGCCTTCCCGGCAAGCTCCTCTTGCCGGGGCCTTGTCTCTTGAGCTTAAATACCTTGTTCTTGAAGGGCTCCAAAGGAGCCAAGGAGGATCCTGGCAGTCACCCGGCAAGCCCTTGCCGCGGGGCGCTGCAACTGCCCGTGCACAAGTTCGGGGTACTAGGGTACCCCTATTCTAGTACACCGACAGCGCGCCAAAGATGTCGGGGGAAACTGATCCACGAACACCTATGGGACCGGAGCCCCTTTCGGTTCGGCGGGGGGGCGGAGATCGCACGAAGAGCAGATCGAGGCGGAGCACACGAGCAGTTTACCCAGCTTCGGAGCTCTCCGGAGAGATAACACTCCTACTGCTGCTTGTCTGATTCTATTATCTTCTTGCCCTAGAGCGAGCTAAGTGTTTTTCTGGCTTATGAAAGAGTCGAACCCCCCCCTACGTTGCGCATGGGCCTCCTTTTATACGTTAAAGGGGTCACCGACAGGTGACAACGCAGAGAAGGGTACAAATGTTAAAAGTGAGGTGGTTGGTATAGTCACTTGTACAGTGTTTCCTACCTAACCCTGACGGCAGGGGACAAGGGCATTAAATGCCCATCTACGTCGCCCAAACAGTGCAGGAAAAGTACCGCCAGGGACGCCTCCGTTCGCCACGATGGCGATCTTGTCAGCGTCGCATGCCACTGCGCACCCCTGGCTGCACAGCCTCCCGCCACGCGTGCCTGGAAAAGCCCTCAGGGCAACACGTTGGTGGATGCGCTAGAGCGCGGGCGCAGAGTGGCCGCCTGCCGCGGCAAGCGCCTTGCCGCGGCCGTTGTCTTGTCGGGCCCGGAAGCTTGTCGCTCGCCGAGCCTTGAGGTGCCTTGGTTGGCCTTCCCGGCAAGCTCCTCTTGCCGGGGCCTTGTCTCTTGAGCTTAAATACCTTGTTCTTGAAGGGCTCCAAAGGATCCAAGGAGGATCCTGGCAGTCACCCGACAAGCCCTTGCCGCGGGGCGCTGCAACTGCCCGTGCACAAGTTCGGGGTACTAGGGTACCCCTATTCTAGTACACCGACAATAGGCCCTTCGTAGAGGGATGCAGGGATTTGTAGAGGTGCCAGAGCTTGAGTTTTGAAACAGAGATAAATAATATTTTGAGCGGCATACTTTCATTGTCAACATAACAACCAAGAGATCTCAATATCTTCCATGCTACACACATTATAGGTGGTTCACAAACAGAATGGTAAAGTTTATACTCCCCCACCACCAACAAACATCAATCCATGGCTTGTCCAAAACAATGGGTGCCATCCAACTAACAACAAACCTGGGGGAGTTTTGTTTGCAATTATTTTGATTTGATTTAATCATGGGACTGGGCATCCCAGTTACCGGCAATTTTCTCGTGAGTGATGAGAGGAGTCCACTCATCATGGGAATAACCCACCTAGCATGGATGATATAGACAGCCCTAGTTGATACATGAGCTATTCAAGCATACAAAACATAATTTCATTTGACGGTTTAGAGTTTGGCACATACAAATTTACTTGGAACGGCAGGTAGATACCGCATATATGAAGGTATATGGTGGACTCATATGGAATAACTTTGGGGTTTATGGAATTGGATGCACAAGCAATATTCCCGCTTAGTATGAGTGAAGGCTAGAAAAAGACTGGGAAGCGACCAACTAGAGAGTGACAACAGTCATGAACATGCATTAAGATTAATCAACAATGGGTGCAAGCATGAGTAGGATATAAATCACCATGAACATAAATATCATGGAGGCTATGTTGATTTTGTTTCAACTACATGCATGAACATGTGCCAAGTCAAGCCACTCGAATCGTTCAAAGGAGGATACCACCCTATCATACCACATCACAACCATTTTAATAGCATGTTGGCACGCAAGGTAAACCATTATAAACTCCTAACTAATTAAGCATGGCATGAGAAACTATAATCTCTAATTGTCATTGCAAACATGTTTCATCCATAATAGGCTGAATCAGGAACGGTGGACTAATCATATTTACAAAAAGAAGTTAGGTCGAGTTCATACCAGCTTCTCTCATCTCAATCAGTCCATCATATATCGTCAGTATTGCATTTCAGTTGCATGACCAAATGGTGTGGATAATAATAATATTGCATGTGCGTTGGACTAAGCTGGAATCTGCAAGCATTTAATACAAAGGAGAAGACAAGGTAATATGGGCTCTTGGTTAGATCAATAATAATGCATATGAGAGCCACTCAACATTTTCATCGTGGTCTTCTCCTCTCGACCCCCAAAGAAAAGAAAAGAAATAAAACTATTTACACGGGAAAGCTCCCAACAAGCAAAAGAAGAACGGGAAATCTTTTTTTGGGTTTTCTTTTAATTACTACTACAAGCATGGAATGTAAACTAGCTAAAGGCTACAACTTTTTTTTTGTTTTTCTTAAGGTTTTTCAAACACACAAGAAGAAAGCAAGAAAGGAAAATAAACTAGCATTGATAGTACAATGAAAAAGTATGAGTACCGACAATTTAGCATGAGTGTGTGAACATGAATGTAATGTCAGTGAGAAATACGTACTCCCCCAAGCTTAGGCTTTTGGCCTAAGTTGGTCTATGGCCACTGCTCGAAGCTACTCTCTCCGGTGTACTAAGGAGGATCCTCCGGGTGCCACTGATTAGCGATCGCCTCTGGATCCCACTGATAAACAAAATATCGATAGGGATCAAGTGGTGGCTCAGGCTCAGGTCCTGGGACTTGTGTCAGCCTCCAGTATGCATAAATGGCCTCGGGCAAGATGAGGTACATGCCTGAAAGTATGTTAAACAAAGAGGGTGCCGGCAAGATAATAGTCTCACAATGATTTTTATCAAATACCAAATTATACTTAAGCATCTTCTTCTTATTTTTAACAATAAACTCATGTGCTACCATACTCTTACAATCTAGAAAAATAGTGGGCAACAACTTTTCCTCTTTCTCATGATGCCTAATAGGTATCTCAAAATGTTCAGCAAGGCGTGAGGCAAAGATGCCTCCAAAAATGGGGCCCTTTGTATGGTTCAGACTTAACCGTTTAGCAACAATAGCGCCTAAACTGAAGGTTGTATCACGAAACAAAGCATGGTGCAAAATAACAAGATCAGGAGCACTAAGATTTCCACTATTCCCGCGACCAATTAAGCATCTACTAGCAAATATGGCAAAGTAACACAGAACAGGAAAACGTATACTTAATTAGTGCATTGGAAACTTTCCTCGTTTCCCCTACAGCAATTCTATCAATAAACTCATCCACATCACTACGATGTGGTTCCTCAATACTGCCCACAAAGGGTATCTTGCAGACCCGACAAAAATCATGGAGTGACATCTCCTTAACCTCATCATATAAGTGAAACTCCACTGAAGGTGGTGATTTCTGTCGGATATATGGTTCCGGCAAAAGCCTTAAGGTTCGAACTCTGGGGTGCACACGAAGATCTTCTCCCTACCGAACCATGCCCCAAAACCTCGCCGCGAATCTAAGCTACACGATGAACAACACAAGGGACACAAGGTTTATACTGGTTCGGGCCACCGTTGTGGTGTAATACCCTAATCCAGTGTGTGGTGTGGTGGATTGTCTCTGGGGCTGATGATGAGCAGTACAGAGGAAGAACAGCCTCACGAGGGGTGTTCTTGAGCTGGTGTGGTGTTCTACTTGGAATGGATTCGGTCAGCTCTCGATGAGATGATCTCTACTATGGTGGCTATCTCTATTTATAGGGGCCCTGGTCCTTGTCGGTGTCAAAACCGGCGGATCTCGGGTAGGGGGTCCCAAACTGTGCGTCTAGGCGGCTGGTAACAGGAGACAAGGGACACGATGTTTTTACCCAGGTTCGGGCCCTCTCGATGGAGGTAAAACCCTACTCTTGCTTGATTAATATTGATGATATGGGTAGTACAAGAGTAGATCTACCACGAGATCAGAGTGGCTAAACCCTAGAAGCTAGCCTATGGTATGATTGTTGTTCATCCTACGAACTAAAACTCTCCGGTTTATATAGACACCGGAGAGGGCTAGGGTTACATAGAGTCGGTTACAATGAGAGGAGATCTTCATATCATATCGCCAAGCTTGCCTTCCACGCCAAGGAAAGTCCCATCCGGACACGGGACAGAGTCTTCAATCTTGTATCTTCATAGTCCAGGAGTCCGGCCAAAGGTCTTAGTCCAGCCATCCGGACACCCCCTAATCCAAGACTCCCTCAGTAGCCCCTGAACCAGGCTTCAATGACGACGAGTCCGGCGCGCAAGTTGTCTTCGGCATTGCAAGGCGGGTTCCTCCTCCGAATATTTCATAGAAGATGTTTGAACACCAGGGTAGTGTCCGGCTCTGCAAAATAAGTCCCACATTCCTTCGTAGAGAGAATAATATTTGTATCAATCGGATCTTCTGACGTATTCCGTGGCGTGACATCATGCCACAGCCAGGCTCTTTATTCATTTTATTGTTCCACCTCAGCGCGTTTAGCGAGGCGGTTTCCTTGGCACGTCTTGTCAAAGCAGAGATCGTGTCCCCTTATTCCAGGATTCTCATCAATACGGGTGTGGGTAACCCAACCGCGCCATTAACCACGGCGCTTGGGAGATAAGCAAGTTTTATTAGGCCGGTGGGGGGCTCGTAGTTTTGGCCGCCCATATAAGGGGATAAGAATCCGCCCTTTCCATTCACGCCCTCTTCCTCCTCCGCTTATCCGTCCCTGTGCGCTCGAGCTCCAGCGCCCAAGCCCGCACTTCCCACCTCAACCTTCTCCAACCATGTCTGGAGCGGGAGGTAGATGGATGGCCTCCTTCGTCACGGAGGGACAAATCAAAAACCTGAGGAAGGCCGGATACTTGTCTAACGACATCGCGCACCGGCTCCCAGATGCGGGCCAACTCATCCCCACCCCCAGGCCCCATGAGAGTGTTGTTTTTCTTCCCATTTCCTCCGCGGACTGGGTTTTCCTCTTCACCCGTTCGTCCGGGGGCTCATGTTCTACTACGGCCTGGACTTCCACGATCTGGCCCCGAACTTCATCCTCGATATCTCGGCGTTTATCGTCGTGTGCGAGGCCTTCTTCCACATCCAACCCCACTTTAGCCGATGGCTGAAGATCTTCAGTGTCAAGCCGAAGGTCGTGCAAGGCCGACAGGCGGAATGCGGAGGCGCCATGGTGGGAAAGATAGCCAACGTCACCTGGCTCGAGGGTGCCTTCGTGGAAACCATCAAAGGGTGGCAATCGGGGTGGTTTTATATCACCGGGCCGCGTGACCCTAAATGGGCAGCGGGCCCCGAATTTCGATCCGGCATCCCCACCCGGCTCACATCTTGGAAAGAGAAGGGCATGTCGTGGGGCAATCTGGAAGAGGTGACCGGACTCCAAACCTGCGTCCGAGACCTGGTGACCAAGAAGGTCAAGCTTGTCAACGAGGTCCAGGTCATGCTCTTCCGCCGGATGCTCCCGTGTCAACGACGAGACTTTAATTTGTGGGAGTTCGACCCAGCCCGGCACCAGACTCTATCCCGGCTCTTTGAAACGAAGCACGAGGACGCCTGGAAGGTGCTTTTCAAGAGTTCGAGGTCTCCCCTCCCGTCACCGAGGATCGCGTATTCTGCGCCAAACATCAAGCCTTCGAAGTAAGCTTATATTTAGCCCCTTACGAGATACCCAAATTTCATAGTGTGACTTTTATGTGGGACCTAAACTCCCGTTCCTTTGACAAGACTGGAAGAGGACATCCAGACGGTTCGACTGTCCGGCCCCTTTGCCCGAAGGCCCAGTAGACGCACACTTAGTGAAGCTACTGGTTCCGGCACCTCACGTGGTGCTGGAGAAGAAGGCCAAGGAGAAGGCCACGGGGACCCGAAAGAGTTCCCGGCGCCCGGTGTCGTCGGATTTGCCCGACGGCCCCAACGCACCCTCCGCCTCCGAAGACGAGGAGGAGGAAGAAGAAGAAGATGCCTCCCCCCTCCAACGGGGGGAGGAAAGAAGAGAAAGGCCGCCCCAACTGGGGAAGCCGGAGGGTCCAAGAAGGGGACGACCCTTCTGACGGACTACGCCCCCGACGCCGAAGACGGTAGGGAGGACTGGTCATCCAGGGTCAAGCCCCTGGCAAAATCGTAAGTGTCCGGCTACCCGAATGACTTATTGCACTCCTTTATTATTTGATAGCTTTTAACTCCGAAGCTAATCATGCAGTCTGCCCAGAGCTCAGCTTGGCGATTTGTCGAGTGGATCTCTGAATTCGTCGGACGTGAATAGCGCTTCACTACCGACGGCCTCCTCCCCTCTCCCTACGGACGACGCTGAGGTGGAGTCCCGTAGGGGACAAAACCAGGAGGAGGCGGTCCCGGAAGCGCCACAAGGCGACCTTCCAAACTCCAAGCCCAAAGGGGGTAAAGCCCCGGAGGGATCTAAGTCCGGCCCCGGGCTGGACACTACTCCAGAACTATCAGTGGTTCCAGAGTCCGACAGGCGGCGCCTTCATAAGAAGGGCAAGCCCGTGGCGCCGGCGACTTCCGTCCACCCGGAGGCGCCGGACAATTTGCTGGAGGCGCTTAACGGTGCCTCCATCAACGAAGAACACCGCACTGTTATGAGTGCGGTGATTCAGAAGGTTCAGTCCACCAAGAGCGGGCTGACGGAAGCCTGCACAAGCCTGTTAACGGGCTTTGAGGTATGTGTTCAAAAACATATATAAAAAATGTTACCGCATAGACAGTAGCCCCTGATGCTCAGTTTGGTGTTCGGAAAGAAAAGACGAACTGAGGATCTCAAAAGATACACACAGGAGTCTAACAGAAATATGTCAATATGGGAATGCAGGCTGCGCTGCTGACCTCTGCCGCACTGACTGCGAAGGTCAATGCCTTGAAGGAAAGCCTCGAGCAGTCCGAGAGCGAGCTCGGCCATGCCAGGAAGCAGCTCGAGGATAAAGAGGGTACATAGTACCTCCTGTAAATGTATATAGAAATACTTGGTTGCATAATAATAACAGGACCAACATTAATGCTGCAGGAGCCACGACCGAGGTGGCGACCCTGAAAGAGGCGGTCTCGAAGGCCGAAAAGAGTGAGGCCTTGGAGCGCACCGAGCGAGAGAAGCAGGAGGCGCGGGTGGCGGAGGTGCAGCAAGAGCTCCAGGCTCTCGTGGAAAAACACGAGAGTTTGGAGCGTAACTCGAAGACTCGAGAGTCCGAGCTTGCCTTGGCTCTTGAGAGTGCCAAGACCGCTAAGGCCAAAGCCCAGAAGGCCCTTTAGGAGATCGAGGCGATGAAGAAGATAGCGGCGGGTAAGGCATTCTTTGTGCAAAGCAAATATATAAAAGTTAATTATCTGCTACTTACCCGAATCCGGAGCTCTCCAGGAGCGTTCGCCGATCTGCCTCGTAGTGTGTCTAATGCCGCCGCATACTACCGAGCCGAAGAGGGGAGCTCGACGGAAAAAGTGTTCTGGTCTCAGTATGCTTAGTCCGAACATCCGGTGCCCCTGAGCGACCAGCTGAAATAGCTGGTCGAGCTCCACAAGGTGGCCGAACAGGCCATGAAGGGCCTCATAGCTCGACTGTGGCCTGGAGAAGCCATGCCTGGGAGCTACTTCGGTCTGGTGCGGCGGCTGGTGGACGCGTGTCCGTGGATTGAGGTCGTCAAGCGCTCCGCTTGTATTGAAGGTGCCCGTCGGGCCCTTGCCCGTGCTAAGGTGCACTGGGGCAAGCTAGACGCAGAGAAGCTGTTGACGGACGCGCCACCGCCGGGCAAGGAGTATCGTACGCCCGAGATGTATTATAATGGCATTCTGAAGGGTGCCCGCTGCATAGCGGATGAGTGCTCCAAAGATGTAATTTTTGAGTAAACTTGCATTTGTTATCATGTACGCTGAAGCTTCGTTCATATGCGTTAAGCAACGCTTGTTAATTTAAAATATTACCTTCTGTGCGGCCGTTTATCAAATCTAAGAGATGCAAGTCGTCGGCTTCGACCCCCATGCCACGAGTGCTGGGGTGTTCGGGATAAACCTGAGCGCTCTTGTTCCCATTCTTGGATCCATCTAGGGAGGCGTTCAGCACAACGAACCAGGCCGTCGGACTTATAATGCTTTATCACTCTCACTTAGCCATAGAATTCTATAATTTTAAATTTCGGTGAAGCCCCTAGTATTCGGAAGACCGAGTTTGGGGCGCTATCCATGCCTAGGCCGGATAAGTCCGGTTCCTCGCTCGAAGCGGCATAAGTCTTTAAGGACTCGAAGAAACCTCGCGAATAGCGACCGGTCTCTTGCACTATCATGACAGTGAGTTTTAGCTTTCTCTACTGAGGTGTTAACCCAGCTCAACTGGGGCACAATCGCAGTAGTTCTCCCAGCGCTACCTTAGCCAACAATGCGGAACGTAAGGTACCAAAACATGGGAGCCGGGCAAACCCAACTATTGACCAAAGACATGATTCGGAGCCGATGCATATAGTGCTATAAGTTCAGGGTGCCGCACTCGTTAGAGTGTTCGGTCTTCTCACACCATGTTATGGGGTGTTGTAAGGCCCTGGTGTATTATCTGTACCAAAGTGTACGGTTGCAGAATTTCATGACTGAACATATTTGTATATAAAAATAGATAAGTACAATAATAGGTAGGAGCTATATATTGTTTATTAAAAAAGGGTTGCAGCGAAAGCAGAATGATACAAGAAGTGCGGTAAGCAAGAGATGGGAGTATTTGACATATTCCCCTCCAGGGGAAAGCTGCGGGATTGTAAGTAAAACAGGTATTAAACTCGTTATAGAGACCACCTGGACTTTTGATGTGGCTTGCTTCCTCCCTGGCTGTTGCGTCGTTGGTTCGGCGAGTGTATTGCCGGATAGGCCTTCCGAATAGTTGGGTCCTGAAAGTGTGTGAAAAGGAAAACGGCGGTATAGGGAGCCCCCTAGTGCGGTTGAGCCGCATTCTGGGCGTGCCGTTGTTGTGCCCCTCCCCTTATGCCCATGGTATTTCTAAGGCATAGTTAGGTACGCGTGGTACCAGTATTGCCATTTGGCGGGGGCTGGGGTTGGGGCCGCACTGCTATGCTTGCTCGGAACGTGCCAGCCGGATTTGTTGTAGGTTACTTCGGGCTCGCTTGACGTTGTCCGGACGTTTGGCGCCTGGATTGGAGAACTGCCTTGAGAGGCTACTCTGTACTTCCGCCGCCAGGGCCGCCGTGTGCTCCTCCGTTCGGAGAGAGCGTTCGATGTTTCCATTTACCGTGATGACTCCGTGAGGTCCTGGCATCTTGAGCTTGATATATGTGTAGTGCGGCACCGCATTGAATTTTGCAAATGCGGTTCGTCTGAGCAGGGCGTGATAGCCGCTGCGGAATGGGACTATGTCGAAGATTAACTCCTCGCTCCGGAAGTTATCCAGTGATCCGAAGACCACCTTGAGTGTGACCGAGCCTGTACAGCTGGCTTCTACCCCTGGTATGACACCTTTGAAGGTTGTCTTTGTGGGTTTAATCCTTGAAGGATCAATGCCCATTTTTCGCACTGTGTCCTGGTAAAGCAGGTTCAGGCTACTGCCGCCGTCTATTAGGACTCTGGTAAGGTGAAATCCGTCGATAATTGGGTCTAGGACCAGTGCGGCGAATCCGCCATGACGGATGCTGGTGGGATGGTCTCGTCGATCCAAGGTGATCGGGCAGGAGGACCATGGGTTGAACTTTGGGGCGACTGGCTCCAGCGCATAGACGTCCTTGAGAGCACGCTTCCGCTCCCTTTTGGGGATGTGGGTTGCATATATCATATTCACCGTCCGAACCTGCGGGGGAAATCCCTTCTGTCCTTTGTTGTTCGGAGGCCGGGGCCCCTCCTCGTCATCGCTATGTAGCCCCTTGTCTCTGGTCTCGGCACTTATCTTGCCTGCCTGCTTGAACACCCAACAATCCCTGTTGGTGTGATTGGCTGGTTGTTCGGGGGTGCCGTGTATCTGGCATGAGCGATCGAGTATCCGGTCTAAGCTGGATGGGCCTGAGGGTTTCTTTTGAATGGCTTCTTCCGCTGACCCGGTTTAGAGCCTCTGAATCCGGCATTGACTGCCGTATCTTCAGTATTGTCACCATTAATGCGGCGCTTATGCTTGTTGCGACGTGACATGCCATTGTTATCCTTGGTATCCGAATTACCGGGGCTCTTGGTTATGTTATTGCTACGAGCTAGCCAGCTGTCTTCTCCCGCGCAGAAGCGGGTCATGAGTGTCGTGAGGGCTGCCATAGACTTCGGCTTTTCCTGTCCTAGGTGTCGGGCAAGCCACTCGTCTCGGATGTTGTGCCTGAAGGCTGCAAGGGCCTCGGCGTCCGGATAATCGACTATTTGGTTTTTCTTGGTTAGGAACCGTGTCCAGAATTGTCTGGCTGATTCCTCTGGCTGCTCGATTATGTGGCTTAGGTCATCGGCGTCTGGTGGTCGCACATACGTGCCCTGGAAGTTGTCAAGGAATGCGGATTCTAGGTCCTCCCAACAACTAATGGACTCTGCTAGCAGGTTGTTAATCCAATGTCGAGCTGGTCCTTTAAGCTTGAGCGGGAGGTATTTGATGGCGTGTAGATCATCACCACGGGCCATGTGGATATGAAGGAGATAATCCTCGATCCATACCGCAGGATCTGTTGTGCCATCGTATGATTCGATGTTTACGGGTTTGAAGCCCTCGGGGATTTGATGATCCATTACTTCGTCTGTGAAGCATAGTGGGTGTGCGGCGCCCCTGTACTGGGCTATATCACGACGCATCTCGGACGAGCTTGGTCTGTTGTATTCGGCCGGGCCATACTTATTATGTCCGGCGTGACGGCTAGCGTCACGTGAAGCGGGGCACCCATGTGATCCGTAGATCGATCTTGTTTGCCTTGCCTTATTCTCCAAGATGTCTCGCAGGTCTGTTGCATCTCCCCGTACTCTGGTATGTTTTGAGCGGTGTAGGGGTGCGGCTTGGGTTGAGGGCCAGAAGGCCTCTCTATCGCGGCCACGGGGTGGCCGATCGGGCGCATCGTACGCTGGTGATGTAGGTTTAGTTGCTTCCTCCTCAAGTTGGGGTAGCAGCCTGCGCTTCGGGTAGATCTTGGATGGGCGTTCTAGTTTATACTCTTCGGCCGCTAGGACTTCGGTCCATCTGTCGGCTAGCAAGTCTTGGTTAGCTCTAAGCTGCTGCTGTTTCTTCTTGAGGCTGCTTGTCGTGTCTACGAGTCTGCGTTTGAAACGCTCTTGTTCGACGGGATCCTCTGGCACGACGAATTCGTCATCGTCGAGGCTTGCCTCGTCTTCGGAGGGAGGCATGTAATTGTCGTCCTCATCCTCTTTGTCGGCCGCTCTCTCATGAGGGCTGGCTCCTTCGTCCTCCTGCACTGAATCCTGCTGGAGGGGGTTGTCTTTGGCACTGTCCGGCGTATTGTTATGTCCGGTGCCGGAATCGCCGTTTTTGCTTTGGCGGGACTTAGAGCGGCGCCGCTAACTTTGGCGCTTGGGTTGCTTCTTGGAGGGGTCATCCTCCGTTTTCTCCTCGCCATCCCCCGCTTTAGGGGTGTCCACCATGTATATGTCATATGATGAGGTGGCTTTCCAGTTCCCTATAGGTGCTGGTTCTTGATCGTCTCCTTCATCGGCGTCCATGTCGTCGATGTCTTCGGAGTCAAAGTCGAGCATGTCGGTTAAATCATCGACAGTGGCTACGAAGTGGGTGGTGGGTGGGCTGCGAATTTCTTCGTCGTTCGTATCCCAACCGTGTTGGCCGTAGTCCGTCCAGGGCTCTCCTGACAAAGAGAGAGACTTTATCGAATTCAGGATATTGCCGAAAGGCGAGTGCTGAAAGACATCCGCGGCGGTGAACTCCATGACCGGAGCCCAATCAGGCTTAATCGGAGGAGGTGCGGGATTTACGGAGTCCGGATCAGAGTCCGACACTTTGGAGTCACGGGCCTTGTGAGGGACTAGGCTGGTATCCGGCT
The DNA here is from genome assembly GCF_002162155.2 of Triticum dicoccoides. Classification (NCBI taxonomy): domain Eukaryota; kingdom Viridiplantae; phylum Streptophyta; class Magnoliopsida; order Poales; family Poaceae; genus Triticum; species Triticum dicoccoides. The sequence goes on along the minus strand of NC_041385.1, from coordinate 115,770,541 downwards.
CTATTGCCGTAGAGGTTGCAGTTTCCGGGGCGGCGTCCAACCGTCCGTCCCCGACTGGCGTAGTGGGCTACGAGCTAATGGTCGGAGCGGACACCTGAGCGACGCTCTGGGCGTTGTCCGATGACAGAGCTAAATCATGCCCATCATGACAGTGCGGCACGCCCGGTCGTGGCTCGAATCCGTCGAAGATCAAGTCACCGCGGATGTCGGCCGTGTAGTTTAAGCTTCCAAACCTGACCTGATGGCCAGGGGCGTAGCTTTCGATCTGCTCCAGATGGCCGAGCGAGTCGGCCCGCAGTGCGAAGCCGCCGAATACGAAGATCTGTCCGGGGAGAAAAATCTCATCCCGGACCATATCGCGATTGTCGAGCGAAGAAGCCATCGGGCCTAAAGGAGACGACACAGAGGAACTCTCAATGAAAGCACCAATATCGGTGTCAAAACCAGCGGATCTCGGGTAGGGGGTCCCGAACTGTGCGTCTAGGCGGATGGTAACAGGAGACAAGGGACACGATGTTTTTACCCAGGTTCGGGCCCTCTCGATGGAGGTAAAACCCTACTCCTGCTTGATTAATATTGATGATATGGGTAGTACAAGAGTATATCTACCACGAGATCGGAGTGGCTAAACCCTAGAAGCTAGCCTATGGTATGATTGTTGTTCGTCCTACGGACTAAAACTCTCCGGTTTATATAGACACCGGAGAGGGCTAGGGTTACACAGAGTCGGTTACAATGAGAGGAGATCTTCATATCGTATCGCCAAGTTTGCCTTCCACGCCAAGGAAAGTCCCATCCGGACACAGGACAGAGTCTTCAATCTTGTATCTTCATAGTCCGGGAGTCCGGCCAAAGGTCTTAGTCCGGCCATCCGGACACCCCCTAATCCAGGACTCCCTTAGTCCTCTTCCCAAATATTGAGCGCGAAGGGATCCAACAATGGCCATTTTGAAGGGGGACAGCTAGTACAAGTTATCCTGACTAAAGTTGGTCTTCGACTGCCAAAGGCACTAGCGATGACGCCATCTTGGGCTCCACGGTGACCTTCGTCCTGCCGCTCTGCTGGTCTTGGTCTCGTTGCACCGATATGGTAACCTTTGCTCGATGCCTCGGTACTCCGTGCCTGCGCTTTCCCCCTTTGCACCAAAGAGGAAACAAGGACACTGTGCTAGCTGCCGCCCGCCTGGCGCCCGCTTGGTCTCAATCATCATGGCTTGCGTGACGAGAACCTCACGAGGTACTCCTTGCCTTGATCTCTCCGCCTCCTCATGAGCCCGCCTGATGAGGCCGCCCCTAAGGAAGCCTTGCGTCATCCGCCCCATGAGGCTTGGCCCCTCGCGAGGGTCTTGAGCTTGGGTTGATGTAGACGGGCCGTACTGGGCCACTGCTTGAGCCACGCCACAGGCCGCAGGTAGGCAAGTCTGGGGACCCCTGTTCCCAGAACACCGACAGTAGCCCCCGGGCCCATGGCGTTCTTGGACTTGGCTTAGCAGTGAAGCCAAAGGGCAAGTGCAGAGCGCCGCGGGCCCCAACAGCCTGCGGCCTTGGTCGCCACGTGGTGGTTGATTGGACGTGGGCGTCTCCACTTCCCCACGTTGCCTCGGCAACTGCCCGATTTTACGAGTCCCTCCTGCATGCAAAAAAGAGTCATGATTACCTGCGATCGTGGAGGCCGATGCTTGGCCTCCCTTGGACTATAAGTACGGAGAGGCGCGAACCCCCGTTGTCCATCTCTTCTTGCTCCGCTCGCTTCTTCTTCCTTTCTCTTTGATGACCCACAAGTGTAGGGGATCTATCATAGTCCTTTCGATAAGTAAGAGTGTCAAACCCAACGAGGAGCAGAAGGAAATGATAAGCGGTTTTCAGTAAGGTTTTCTCTGCAAGCACTGAAATAGTAGGTGATAGATAGTTTGTGATAGGAAAAATACTAACGAGCAAAAAGTAAATAAAGTAAATAAAGTGCAGCAAGGTGGCCCAATACTTTATGTAGCAAAGTATAAGCCTAGACAAATTGTAATAATGAGGAAAGAGCTCTCGATGACACATTGGGAATTATCATCAAGCTAGTTTTCATCATGTTCATATGATTCGCGTTCGGTACTTTGATAATTTGATATGTGGGTGGACCGGCACTTCGGTACTGCCCTAACTTGGACAAGCATCCACTTATGCTTCACCCCTATTGCAAGCATCCGCAACTACAAAAAAGAGTATTAAGGTAAACCTAACCACAGCATTAGACATATGGGTCCATATCAACCCCTAATGAAGCAACACATAAACTAGGGTTTAAGCTTCTGTCACTCTAGCAACCCATCATCTACTTATTACTTCCCTATGCCTTCCTCTAGGCCCAAATAATGGTGAAGTGTCATGTAGTCGACGTTCACATGACACCACTAGAGGAAAGACAACATACATCTCATCAAAATATCGAACGAATACCAAATTCACATGACTACTAATAGCAAGACTTCACCCATGTCCTCAGGAACAAACGTAACTACTCACAAAGCATATTCATGTTCATAATCAGAGGAGTAATAATATGCAGAAAGGATCTGAACATATGATCTTCCACCAAGTAAACCAATTAGCATCAACTACAAGGAGTAATCAACACTACTAGCAACCCACAGGTACCAATTTGTGGTTTTGATACAAGATTGGATACAAGAGATGAACTAGGGTTTTGAGAGGAGATGGTGCTGGTGAAGATGTTGATGGAGATTGACCCCCTCCCGATGAGAGGATCATTGGTGATGACGTTGGTGATGATTTCCCCCTCCCGGAGGGAAGTGTCCCCGGCAGAACACCTCCGCCAGAGCCCTAGATTGATTCCGCCAAGGTTCTGCCTCGTGGCGGCGGAGTTTCGTCCCGTAAGCTTGCCCCCAAATTTTTCCAGGGTAAAAGTGATGATATAGCAGAAGATGGACGCCAGAGGCCCACTAGGGGGCCCAGGAGATAGGGGGCGCGCCCTATATGGGGGGGGGCGCCCCCTGTCTCCTGGACAAGGTGTGGGCCCCCTGGCCTATTTCTTTCACTCATAAATTCTTAATAAATCCAAAAGGTTGTTTCGTGGAGTTTCAGGACTTTTGGAGTTGTGCAGAATAGGTTTCCAATGTTTGCTCCTTTTCCAGCCAGAATTCCAACTCCCGGCATTCCCCCTCTTCATGGTAAACCTTGTAAAATAAGAGAGAATAGCCATAAATATTGAGATATAAAGTGTAATGACATCCCATAATGCAATAAATATTGATATAAAAACATGATGCAAAATGGACGTATCAACTCCCCCAAGCTTAGACCTCGCTTGTCCTCAAGCGAAAACCAAAATTGAAAAATATGTCCACATGTTTAGAGATAGAGGTGTCGATGAAAATAAAATACGGACATGGGGGCATCATGATCATTCTAATAACAACAACATATATAGATTTTTTCATATGATTTCTTATGCTCAAGTAATAAGCAATTCACAATGTCAAGTATGGTTCATAAACTTCATTGGGAACTAACAAACTATAATCTCAGTCATTGAAGCAATTGCAATTTATCTTAACATCAGAAAGAGTCAATAATAGAGCTTTTCAACAAGCTCACATACTCAACTATCTCGTAGTCTCCCATAATTGCTAACACTCACGCAATACTTGTGGTTATAGTGTTTCAGCCGGACACTGAGAAAGATAGGGGCTTATTGTGTTACCTCCCAACGTATTCACCTTTAGGTGATGTCAACAATAATAGCCTATGCCAGCTTACATCCAATTGGATATATGTATCATGATCTTTCAAACACAAGGAGCTTGCCAAAGGATAAAATGAAAAAGTGGAAAGGTGAGGATCACCTTGACTCAAGCATAAAAAAACATAAAATAAAAGATAGGCCCTTTGCAGAGGGAAGCAGAGGTTGTCATGCACGTATAGGGTTGATGCACGAAATCTTAATGCAAAAGAACGTCACTTTATATTGCCCCTTGTATGTGGACCTTTATTATGCAATCCGTCGCTTTTATTACTTCCACAACAAGTTCGTACAAAGCTTATTTTCTCTGCACTAATAAGTCATACATATTTAGAGAGCAATTTTTATTGCTTGCACCGATGACAACTTACTTGAAGGATCTTACTCAATCCATAGGTAGGTATGTTGGACTCTCATGGCAAAACTGGGTTTGAGGATATTTGGAAGCACAAGTAGTATCTCTACTTGGTGCAAGGAATTTGGGCTAGCAAGAGGGGGAAAGGCAAGCTCAACATGTTTGGAAGGTCAATGACAATATACATTAACTGAGATGTCGGAAAACATAAACCATTATATTGTCTTCCTTGTCCAACATCAACTCTTTTAGCATGTCATACTTAATGAGTGCTTCACAATCATAAAAGATGTCCAAGATAATATATCTATATGTGAACCCCTCTTTCCTTATCACTTCCTATTAATTGCAACGATGACAAAGGCTATGTTCATCAACTCTCAAGAATTTTTATGCCTCATACTTTCTATGTGTGAAGTTATCACTATCCATAAGATCAATATGAACTCTTTTGTTCTTTCTACTTTCTCAAGATCATGCCAACATAGCAAAGACCTTGACTCAACACTAACCTTTATTATAGATAGCACACAGACTCGCTTACATAAAGAGATCACAATGCAAAAATCAAAACTACTTGATATCAAAACTTCATTCTACTAGATCAAGATACTACTAAAAGGATCGAACTAAATAAAGCGGTAAAGATAGGAGTGTGATGGTGATATGATACCGGGGCACCTCCCCCAAGCTTGGCGGTTACCAAGGGGAGTGACCATACCCATGTAATTATTTCTTCGGAGGTGGTGAAGTGGGAATTGTTGATGATGTAGGCTTGTCGTCCATCTTCCAAGGCATAGGCTCTCCATCATAAAAGGATGATCGAGTCTCCACGATCCTTAAATCTGCAGCCAAACTCATTCGCTTGAATCTATATTCATACTCACAGTTCTCGTTCTGCAGGTCATAGATCTGGGCTTGGAGGTGCTCAATTTTCTCTTGAAGCTTGAAGATGGTATCCCCAATGACTTTGGCATCCAGCTTGTGGTTGTTGGTGAACTCCGTGATCATCATCTGGTTGGCATTGAGTCCACGTTCCACCATCCCTTGACACTTGAAAACTTATTGCTCCATGGCTTCGAGCTTTGTCTCCATGCTCCCGGTACGCCTTGGTCCCTCCACATCGCGGATGTGCAGCACCCCCTCATGCATCTCAATGGTTTGAGGGTGATGCAGCGCCTCCGCGAGATAGGGGTTAATAACCCTCTCGAAAAACTTGTCCTTGGAAGCGCTTGGAGATGACATGTGGCTCTAGATCTGAAACAAAAACAGCTCAAAATGAAAACAGAAGATATTTGCGTGATATGGTGGTCAAAACCTTCAGGAGTATATATAATGAATTTTTACTGACCAAAATACGTAACATGTAAGAAAACGGAGTTCCGGGAGGCACACGAGGTGCCCACGAGACAAGGGGCGC
>NC_041385.1:115741115-115764638 GCF_002162155.2 Triticum dicoccoides | reverse complement strand
ACTACTTCTTTCTTCCTAAAATTCTTACATAATCCAAAACTGATAAAAATTGTCATTAGAGTTGTTTTGGAGTCGGTATACTTACTGTACCACGTACCTATGCCTTTTCGGAGTCTGGAACATTCTGGAAAGTGTCTCTTATGTATTCCTCTGGGGTTATGGTTTCAATAATATTAGTTTCAACATTGATAGGATTACCTGAAATATAATTCTTGATTCTTTGACCATTAACCACCCTCGGATTTGTGCCTTCGAAGTTGTTAATTTTTATAGCACCGGAACGATAGACTTCCTCAATAACGTAGGGACCTTCCCATTTTGAGAGAAGTTTTCCTGCAAAAAATCTTAAACGAGAGTTGAATAATAACACATAATCTCCTACGTTAAACTCACGCTTTTGTATCCTCTTATCATGCCAGTGTTTGATTTTTTCTTTGAAGAGCTTGGCATTCTCATATGCTTGGGTTCTCCATTCATCAAGTGAGCTAATATCAAACAACCTCTTCTCACCGACAAGTTTGAAGTCATAATTGAGCTCTTTAATAGCCCAATATGCTTTATGTTCAAGTTCAAGAGGTAAATGACATGCTTTTCCATAAACCATTTTATATGGAGACATACCCATAGGATTTTTGCATGCAGTTCTATAGGCCCATAATGCATCATCAAGTTTTTTGGACCAATTCTTTCTAGATCTATTCACAGTCTTTTGCAAAATTAATTTGAGCTCTCTATTGCTCAACTCTACTTGACCACTAGACTGCGGGTGATAAGGAGATGCGATTCTATGATTGACATCATTCTTAGCAAGCATCTTACGGAAAGCACCATGAATAAAGTGTGAACCACCATCAGTCATAAGATATCTGGGGACTCCAAACCTCGGAAAAATAACTTCTTTAAGCATTTTAATAGAAGTGTTATGATCAGCACTACTAGTTGGAATAGCTTCTACCCACTTAGTAACGTAATCAACAGCAACTAAAATATGTGTATAACCATTGGAGGCAGGAAAAGGTCCCATATAATCAAAGCCCCAAACATCAAACGGTTCAATAACAAGAGAATAATTCATAGGCATTTCTTGACGTCTACTAATGTTACCTATTCTTTGACATTCATCACAAGATAAGACAAACTTATGAGCATCTTTGAAGAGAGTAGGCCAATAAAAACCAGATTGTAGTACCTTGTGTGCAGTTCTATCTCCCGCGTGGTGTCCTCCATAAGATTCAGAGTGACACTTGCGTAGGATTTGTTCTTGTTCATTCTCAGGCACAAAACGTCTAATAATACCATCTACTCCTTTATAAAGGTGTGGATCATCCCAGAAGTAATTTATTAAATCATAAAAGAACTTTTTCTTTTGCTGGTATGTGAAACTAGGCGGTATATATTTAGCAACAATGTAATTAGCATAATCAGCATACCAAGGAGTAGTACGAGAAGCATTGACAACCGCAAATTGTTCATCAGGAAAACTATCATTAATAGGCAGTGGGTCATCAAGAACATTCTCTAACCTAGACAAGTTGTTTGCAATGGGGTTCTCAACTCCCTTTCTATCAATAATATGCAAGTCAAATTCTTGGAGCAAGAGAACCCATCTAATGAGTCTAGGCTTAGCATCTTTCTTTTCCATGAGATATTTAATAGCAGCATGATCAGTGTGAATAGTAACTTTGGAATCAAAAATATAAGGTCTAAACTTATCACATGCAAACACAACTGCTAAGAACTCTTTTTCAGTAGTAGCATAATTTCTCTGGGCAGTATCAAGAGTCTTACTAGCATACTGGATAACATTCAATTTCTTATCGACTCTTTGCCCTAAAACAGCACCTACAGCATAGTCACTAGCATCACACATAATTTCAAAAGGTAAATTCCAATCAGGTGGTTGAACAATAGCTGCAGTGATCAAAGCTTTCTTAAGTGTTTCAAATGCTTCTACACAATCATCATCAAAGACAAAAGGAATATCTTTTTGCAATAAATTAGTTAGAGGCCTAGAGATTTTAGAAAAGTCCTTAATGAACCTCCTATAAAAGCCGGCATGACCAAAAAAACTTCTTATACCTTTTATGTCCTTGGGGCATGGCATTTTTTCAATAGCATCAACTTTGGCTTTATCAACTTCAATACCTCTCTCGGAGATCTTGTGCCCCAAGACAATGCCTTCATTAACCATAAAGTGACACTTTTCCCAATTCAGGACGAGACTAGTGTCTTCGCATCTCTGCAAAACTCGATCAAGGTTGCTCAAACAATCATCAAAATAGGATCCATAGATGGAGAAGTCATCCATGAATACCTCACAAATCTTTTCACGAAAATCAGAAAATATAGCCATCATGCATCTTTGAAAGGTGGCAGGTGCATTACATAAACCAAAAGGCATATGTCTATAAGCAAAAGTACCAAAAGGGCAAGTAAAAGTAGTTTTAGATTGATCCTGCGCGGACACAGGTATTTGAGAGAAGCCAGAATAACCATCTAGAAAGCAAAAATGTGTGTGTTTGGATAGCCTTTCTAGCATTTGATCAATAAAAGGTAAAGGGTAATGATCTTTCTTAGTAGCTTTATTTAACTTACAAAAATCAATTACCATCCTATAGCCTGTAATAATTCTTTGCGAGATCAATTCATCTTTATCATTAGGAACAAAGGTAATACCTCCCTTTTTAGGGACACAATGGACAGGGCTTACCCATTCACTATCAGCAACGGGATAAATAATACCTGCCTCAAGGAGTTTTAGAATCTCCTTTCTTACCACTTCCTTCATTTTTGGGGTTTAATCGTCTTTGAGGATCTCTAACTGGTTTGGCATCTTTCTCCACTGAAATTTTGTGTTGACATAATGTGGGACTAATGCCCTTAAGATCATCCAGAGTATATCCAATAGCAGCTCGGTGCTTCTTCAGAGTTTTCAATAATCTTTCTGATTCTTTCTCTGAAAGGTTAGCACTAATAATAATAGGATATATTTCTTTTTCATCAAGATAAGCATACTTGAGATTATCAGGTAAGGGTTTGAGTTCGAACACGGGATCACCCTTGGATGGAGGGGGATCCCCTAGAATTTCAACGGGAAGGTTATGTTTTAGCATAGGTTCTTGTTTAAGGAACACTTTGTATATTTCTTCCCTTTCCTTCATAAACATACCATTTTCATGGTCTAACAAATATTGTTCTAACGGATCAGTTGGGGGAACAGCAATGGAAGCAAGACCAATAATTTCATCCTTACTAGGTGGTTCCCTTTCACGAGGTTTTCTACTAAACTTAGCAAAATTAAACTCATGAGACATACCATCTATGCAAACAGTGACAATATTCTTTTCACAATTAATCTTACCACTAGCAGTATTCAAGAAAGGTCTACCAAAAATAATGGGACAAAAATTATCTTGTGGGGAAGCAAGAACAAGGAAATCAGCAGGGTATTTAATCTTTCCACACAAGACTTCAACATCTCTAACAATCCCAATAGGTTTGATGGTGTCCCTATTAGCAAGCTTAATAGTAACATCAATGTCTTCTAATTCAATAGGTGCAATATCGTGCATAATTTCTTTATAAAGATCATAAGGTATCACATTAGCACTAGCACCCATATCACATAAGCCATGATAACAATGATCTCCTATTTTAATAGAAATAACAGGCGTGCCTACAACAGGTCTACGGGTCTTAGTATCGGGTCTAGCAATATTAGCAGTTTCACCCACGAAAGAGATAACATGCCCATCTAAGTCTTCATCCAAGAGATCTTTAATCATAGCAATACCAGGTTCGACATTAATTTGCTCAGGAGGTGTATAAGTTCTAGTATTACTCTTACGAACAACAGTCGAAGCTTTAACATGATCTTTTATCCTAACAGGAAAAGGAGGTTTTTTGATATAAGCAGTAGGAATAGTAGGATCACTATATGTAATAGTCTTTCCTTCGACTGTAATAGGTACAACTACTTTCACTTCAACAGGAGGATTATATTTAAACCACTTCTCTTTAGGGAGATCAAGGTGAGTAGCAAAAGTTTCACAAAAAGTAGCCATATCTCAGAGTCAAGTCCATACTTAGAGCTAAATCTAGGGAAAGCATCGGTATCCATAAAAGATTTAACACAATCGAACTTAGGTGTCATACCTGAATCCTTACCATCGTCGGAACACCAATATTCATAGTTGCGTTTAATTCTTTCCAATAAGTCACATTTGAAATCAATAGTCTTCAGCATATAGGAACCAGCACAGGAAGTATCGAGCAGGTTGCGATTATCAAGAGAAAGCCGAGCATAAAAATTCTGAATAATTATTTCCTGAGAGAGCTCATGATTGGGGCATGAATATAACATTGACTTAAGCCTCCCCCAAGCTTGAGCGATGCTTTCTCCTTCGCGACGCCAGAAATTATATGTGTAATTACGATCACGATGAATAAGATGTGTATGATAGAACTTCTGGTGAAATTCCAACTTCAGTCGCTTATAATTCTAAAATCTTGTATCATCACATAGCCTACACCATGTCATTGCATCTCCCTTCAAAGATAAAGGGAAGACCTTCCTTTTGACAACATCATCAGGGATACCTGCAAGCTTAAATAATCCACAAACTTCATCCACAAAGATAAGGTGTAAATCGGGATGCAATGTTCCGTCTCCTGCAAAAGGATTAGCTAGCAGTTTTTCTATCATACCCGAAGGAATCTCAAAGTGAATATTTTCATCAGGTTCAGTAGGTTGAGGAGCATCTCTTTGCTCTTCTGTTTGGGGTGAAGATACCCCAAACAAGCCCCTCAAAGGATTAGTTTCCATAGTGACAAGTAACAGAAAATTTCAGCAAACTATATAAATGTTTCCTTACCAAGTTCCACTCACCAAAAGCGCTACACTCCCCGGAAACGGCGCCAGAAAAGAGTCTTGATGAACCACAAGTGTAGGGGATCTATCATAGTCCTTTCAATAAGTAAGAGTGTCGAACCCAACGAGGAGCAGAAGGAAATGATAAGCGGTTTTCAGTAAGGTTTTCTCTGCAAGCACTGAAATAGTAGGTGATAGATAGTTTGTGATAGGACAAATAGTAACGAGAAAAAAGTAAATAAAGTGCAGCAAGGTGGCCAATCCTTTATGTAGCAAAGGATAAGCCTGGACAAATTCTAATAATGAGGAAAGAGCTCCCGAGGACACATTGGGAATTATCGTCAAGCTAGTTTTCATCACATTCATATGATTCGCGTTCGGTACTTTGATAATTTGATATGTGGGTGGACCGGCACTTGGGTACTGCCCTAACTTGGACAAGCATCCCACTTATGATTAACCCCTATTGCAAGCATCCGCAACTACAAAAAGGAGGATTAAGGTAAACCTAACCAACTCATTAGACATATGGGTCCATATCAACCCCTAATGAAGCAACGCATAAACTAGGGTTTAAGCTTCTGTCACTCTAGCAACCCATCATCTACTTATTACTTCCCTATGCCTTCCTCTAGGCCCAAATAATGGTGAAGTGTCATGTAGTCGACGTTCACATGACACCACTAGAGGAAAGACAACATACATCTCATCAAGACATCGAACGAATACCAAATTCACATGACTACTAATAGCAAGACTTCACCCATGTCCTCAGGAACAAACGTAACTACTCACAAGCATATTCATGTTCATAATCAGAGGAGTAATAATATGCATAAAGGATCTGAACATATGATCTTCCACCAAGTAAACCAATTAGCATCAACTACAAGGAGTAATCAACACTACTAGCAACCCACAGGTACCAATTTGTGGTTTTGATACAAGATTGGATACAAGAGATGAACTAGGGTTTTGAGAGGAGATGGTGCTAGTGAAGATGTTGATGGAGATTGACCCCCTCCCGATGAGAGGATCGTTGGTGATGACGTTGGTGATTATTTCCCCCTCCCGGAGGGAAGTGTCCCCGGCAGAATAGCTCCACCAGAGCCCTAGATTGATTCCGCCAAGGTTCCGCCTCGTGGCGGCAGAGTTTCGTCCCGTAAGCTTGCTCCCAAATTTTTCCAGGGTAAAAGTGTTGATATAGCAGAAGATGGACGCCGGAGGCCCACCAAGGGGCCCATGAGATAGGGGGGCACCCAATAGGGGGGGCGCGCCCCCTGTCTCCTGGACAGGGTGTCGGCCCCTAGTCTATTTCTTTCGCTCATAAATTCTTAATAAATCCAAAAAGTTGTTTCGTGGAGTTTCAGGACTTTTGGAGTTGTGCAGAATAGGTTTCCAACGTTTGCTCCTTTTCCAGCCAGAATTCCAGCTGTCGGCATCCCCCCTCTTCATGGTAAACCTTGTAAAATAAGAGAGAATAGCCATAAATATTGATATAAGAGCATGATGCAAAATGGACATATCAGTCTTCCTCCATCTTGCCTCCAATGGCGCCAATCCGCCGGTTCTCAGCTGAATAGAAAGGAAAGGCCCTCGGGAGGGACCCAACCCGCTCCCGCCGAAGAAACGGCCGGTCCCCGGCCACCGCGATGAGGTTGCGAGGCCAGAGATGTCGAGGCCTTGGTACGAGCGGCCACCTCCTGGGTTTCCGCTACCCCTGTACGCTCAGGCTGAGGGCCCTGGAGAAGGAGACGCCGAGGGACGCCGTCCGCGCTATCGGCAACGCCGACGAGCCATGGCGGTGCGTGCCGTTGCTCCTAGAGTCCATGCCGCGGACTCCTCTCGCGAGCTCGTACTTCATGCCGCGATGCATCCGGACACCTGGATCCGCTTTCCTCCCTTCTTCGCCTTCGAGATGCCGCCGAGGGGGCCTCTCGAGCTTTGGCTGCAGCACGCCGACTGCGGTACCGCGGCGACCGGAGTGGAGGTTGAAGTCGTCACCCCGGGCAAGGTCTACATGACCCGGGGCTGGGGCGAGATCACCCGGGTCTGCCGAATAGGGGGTGCCCTCGTGATTCATTTCGAATACGATGGCGCCTCCTTGATGCTCTTCAAGGTCTTCGATGCAGAAGGCCGCTGGCTGGAGTGCTGCCCCAGAGGAGGCAGGCAGGACGTCGATGTGGCAAGGGCTAGGCCTGCCACCCGCTTCCCCAACGGCTCCTCCGGCAGTAGTGGCAACGCTTGGGAGTCCATCGACTCTCCCGAGCTCTACGCAACACCGGAGACGAGTGATGAAAGCTTCGTGCCCCCGAGCTCGCGTCGTGCTCGGAGCAAGGCGGCTGCATCAGGCCGCCGGTGCGGCTGATCTGGATGGGGTTGGCACCGGCCCCTCGTGGCCCATTGGTGATGATGGCGTCGGCCATGAGGGCGCGTGTAGTTAGGGCTCCTTAGGATTCGCACCTTTTGTTCCCTGCGAGGAATTGAGAAAGTACCCCATGGGGGCATGTAAAGTGTCTGCAATGTCTTTTGTGGGTACTATCCTTATTGTGAAGTGGTGCAAATGCTTGTCCTGTTCCGGCTTGGCTCGCCCTTTCTAACCTCATGATGACTTGGCGCTCTATGCTGACAGGTCCCGATCCCCAGGCAGGCTTCAGCCGTCGCTGGTATGCCAGGTCGCGATGTCGTGGACAAGGCCACGAGGTGAGTGGCCCGAGGTCTAGTAAGAGCCCCTGAGGCGCGATGCTCAGGAGGTCCCCTTTAGCACTCAAGCAGCCGCCGAAGGGCGAGAAAGGAAGGCAGTGTCGCTATCACAGGGCCACATTAAGTGGGGATTTCGTGTCGCGTCAATTAGCTATTCCAGGGGCGCGACTTATCTCGAAAGAAAGGGGTAGATCCTTCGCGAGGCGCCGGACTTGCATGGCCGCAGCTGGGATGTAGCTAGGCTAGGCCTTCGTGAGCTTCCCCTCACTTCCACGTACTCTCCTTCGTGCTCTACGTCCTCAGGTCCCGGCCCTCGAGCAAGCTCAGCCACCGCTGGTATGCTAGGTCACGATGTCGTGGACAAGGCCAGAGGGTGAGGGCTGGAGAGCCAGTAAGAGCTTCTAAGTCGCGATGCTCAGGAGCCCCCCTTTCAACATGCAAGGGGACCGCACGGGTAAGAGAGAGAGAAAGCTCACGATGCCTCCCATTTTAGGCCTCAGGTAGTCCCTATAAACCAATACGAGAAAAGCAAGGGTTGCCATTACGATTGCCGGCCGGCCATTGGTTGCTCTGAGAGAGTGGTGAGGGCACTGAGGGCCTGGTGTGGTGACGCTTGCGGGGATGTCGTGGGCCAGAGCTCGACCACTCAGATTTGTCGATGTTGCAGGGACAGGCCCATGCACAAGCGTCGTGCCAGCACGAGCGGCTCCAGAGGTAGGTGTCAATCGAGCAGGCGATTATTACAGGCAGGTTAAGCATGAAAGGCAAATCAGCTTAGACAGATGCAGGAAGGATACATGCCACTAGGTCAGGCCCGAGTGGCTTAGGGATGATGCAGCCCGAGGGGCGCCCCCAGCAAGGTAAATTAAAGACATAAGCAAAAGGGATACATGCCGCAGGGACAGACCCACGCGACCCAGGAATAATACAGCCCTGAGGGCGCTCCCAGCTGAAATGAACTTGAAAGATGTCACCTAATACCATTGTAGAGCGGGTGTTGGAGTAGCTAACGATGCGCGGTGAAGGGGCCGATCCTCACGAGCCACCGGAGCCCTGCGCATCGGGAGGCTCTAGGGGTCTGGGCGGTTCCTTGAGGACCATCTCCATCTCCGCCAGGACCGCATGGTGTCTGGCCTCCTGAGCTACCAGAATGCTCCGCAGAAGACGCTGGTGAGCGGCAGCCGCGTTTGGTAGGCTGAAGGGCATGTGAACGTAGCTGCGTGGCAGATCCTCGCAGTGTCCCACGTGCGAAGGCCAGAAGCGCTCCTGAGATGCGACTCGGCTGAGCCCTCGGTAGTCGATGCAGATGCGCAGCCCGCCATCCTCACCTAGACTGGGAGCTACGCCAGGTAGGCAGCGATCGCCGGGTATGACTCTCGATTCTTGAAGGTCCTGAGTGGCCTTGGTGATGAACTCCTGAGGGTTGGGCCCTCCTTGCCCCATGCCTTCCTGAGGGAAACATGCCGCAAAGCACGCCTCCAAGTGGTGCCCGAGCACCTCCCTCGTGATCTTGGCAAAGTCTGAGGCCCTCCGGGAGAGAGCCCCTGAGCCTTGCCCGAGGAGGGCGCCGGGCGTGCCTTCCTATGCGACGGTGGGAGGCGCCCCTTGCACGGGCGCAGATCCTGAAGCGGCGCCTCCGGAGATCCCAACCTCCTGAGGCCTTGAGCTGGGTGATGTCTTCTTCTTCTTGGGAACTGCCTCGGGAGGGTTCCCACTCTTGCTGTCTCGGTCCTCGACTAATGCAGCTTGGAAGGCACGCTCAAGAGAGCACACCGCATCCTTCTCTTCGCAGGGGACTGTGATGATTCCGCCGCTTCCCGGCATCTTGAGGACCTTGTAACCATGGTGAGTTACCGCCATGAACTTGGCCAGGGCTGGATACCCGAGGATGGCATTGTATGGTAGGCGAATGTGGGCAACGTCGAAGTCGTTGAGCTTGGTACGGTAGTTCTTGCGTTGCCCGAAAGTGACAGGGAGGCGAACTTGCCCTATCGGAGTGGTGGAGCCGTCAGTGACTCCTGCGAATGGCTTGGTTGGCTGAAGTTGATCATAAGGCACTTGCAGGTTGTTGAACGTCTCGACGGACAGAACGTTGAGTCCTGCGCCGCCATCGATGAGGGTCCTGGTAACTTGCACATTGCTGATGACTGGGGAACAAAGCATTGGGAAGATGCCAGTTGTAGCCGCACACTTCAGCTGATCCGCTGAGCTAAACGTGATGGCGCACGTGGAGCACCTGAGAGGGTGCGTGGCCTCAAGCTTGGGGAGGACTGCGTTCACCTCACAAGCAAACTTCTTGAAGATGCGCTAAGAGGCTGGGGCCTGGGCGCCTCCCAAGATGCAAGCAATAGCACGTGGCTCCTGGAAGCCCCCAGCCCCCTCATCCTGGTAGTGGTCGTCATTACTTCTTGGCGGTGGTGGCAGAGGAGGAAGGCATGCGTTGCCCTGCGGGCGATCCTCGCGAGGCTGATCCCTCCAAGCCCCCTCGCGAAGCTGGTCCTGCCAGCGATTCTCGCGAGGTCGGTCACGCCACTCCTGGCGAGGGCCTCGGTTGTCCCATCATCCTCCACCTCTTCCTCCTCCTCAGCCATAGCCCCGGTTGTTGCACTCAAGGCGGCGACCGATGCGTCCTTCTTGAACGGTTCTGAGATCCTGGCATTCGTTGGTTTTGTGGGTGTAGAGGTTGTGGTAGGCACAGAATCGGTTGCCCTTGAACGACTCCGGCTGGTCCCTGCCGCACTTTGTGTCTGGTTCTGTTGCGAGCACAGCTGCTCCTTTGTGCTTCACGTCCTTGGCCTTGGCTTTCTTCTCTTTTGGGTCAGCGGCTGGGAGCTCGAGGAGGGAGAGACGCCCCTCCTCACCTCTTGCGCACTTGGTCGCCAGGTTGAATATCTCCAGAGATGTGCACAGATCCTCGTGGATAGCGAGCTCCTCCTTCATCTTGATGCCGCAGACGCCGTCAGAGAACGCTGAGATGATGACCTCCTCAGTCACCTTGGGAATCTTGAGGCGAGCGCTGTTGAAATGCTGGATGTACTTCTGCAAGGTCTCTCCTGGCTGCTGCTTGATGCGGCACAGTTCACCCACAACCGGAGGACGGTCGCGAGTGCCCTGAAAGTTGGCGATGAAGCGGCTGCGCATCTCGTCCCAAGAGGAGATCGAGCCGGGGGCAGGTTCAGGAGCCAAGTGCGGGCACCATCCGTGAGCGCCATGGGAAACCAATTTGTCATGACCTTTTCGTTTCCGTTGGCCGCCTCGATGCCCAGCTCATAGATCTGTAGGAACTCCGCGAGGTCGGCAGTGCCATCGTAGCGAGGAGGCAGATCCGGCTTGAACTTCCCCGGCCATGCGACACTGCGTAGCTCTGTGGTGAAGGCGCGGCAGCCTGCAGTGGCCACCGGAGCCCTTTGCAGCCGCGGGGCCTGCTCTTGGAGATTCCCGCACGCCGCCGCCAGGGGTAGCGCGGGGTCTTGATATGCTGGCGCAGGGATGCGGTCTTGACGCGCTGGAGCGGGGAGCACGCGAGCGCCTTCCTGGGGCCGAGGGATTTCTTGGCAGCTCCTTTCTTGTCGCGCGGGTGCTGGACACGATGGGTCTCATCCAGGGGCCGCGCGCCTTGGAGCCAGGGCACCTTCTTGGGGAGGAGGTGGCGGAGGCACCTCCTGAGCTGCATCGCCCACGCAGGATGGAGGGCGAGGCAGCGAGAGGGACGGCGTAGGAGAGCCCCCTGCGGCACTGACGAGCACGGTGATGCGAGCGAGCCACTCCTCGTAGAGGTCGTCGATGGGGCAGTAGTGCAGGAGCTCACGCGCCAGAAGCAACGCGGCCTACACGTCTATGGGAGCGCGACGAGCGTGAGACGACGAACCAGCTGGAGTTAGCGACGGGATGGCGGTGCGGCCTTCCCGCCGCACCAAGGGATGCAGCTACGATGCTTGCTGCTTGTTCCCCGCCGGGCCGGTGGCGGCGTTGGCGGCAGGCGACGGAGAATGACGAGGAGGCCCACCGGCAGGAGCCGTCTGGGTGATGCGGGCGGCGAGAGAAGCCCGATGCTCGGCGCGAGCTCGGTGAGCATCTGCCATGGATGCGACGAAGCGATGGAATGCGGAACCATGGAAAGAAGATTCCGGCGCACCCCTACTTGGCGTGCCAAATGTCGGATATCGGGTTCCAGCAAAACCCTTAAGGTTCGAACTCTGGGGTGCGCACGAAGATCTTCTCCATACCGAACCACGCCCCAAAACCTCGCCGCAAATCTAAGCTACACGATGAACAACACAAGGGACACGAGGTTTATAGTGGTTCGGGCCACCGTTGTGGTGTAATACCCTAATCCAGTGTGTGGTGTGGTGGATTGCCTCTGGGGCTGATGATGAGCAGTACAGAGGAAGAACAGCCTCGTGAGGGGTGTTCTTGAGCTGGTGCGGTGTTCTACTTGGAATGGATCCGGTCAGCTCTCGATGAGATGATCTGTACTGTGGTGGCTATCTCTATTTATAGGGGGCCTGGTCCTCTTCCCAAATATTGAGCGGGAAGGAAGCCAATAGCGGCCATTTTGAAGGGGGGCAGCTAGTACAATTTATCCTGACTAAAGTTGGTCTTCGACTGCCAAAGGCACTGGCGATGACGCCATCTTGGGCTCCACGGTGACCTCCATCCTGCCGCTCTGCTGGTCTTGGTCTCGTTGCACTGATATGGTAACCTTTGCTCGATGCCTCGGTACTCTGCACCTGTGCTTGCCCCCTTTGCAAAGTCCTATCATTTTTCCTTTTCTTTTTCTTAGAAGGAGTGGGTGCATCAACATTAGTTCTCTGAGAATATTGCTCAACTCTCTTAGGATGGCCTTCAGAATACAAAGGTTCCTGAGTCATTCTACCACCTCTAGTCATAACTCTAACAATATTATCATTTTCTTATTGTTTAATTCATTGAGCAAATCATCTTGTGCTTTAAGTACTTGTTCTACTTAAGTGGTAACCATAGATGCATGTTTACTAATAAGCTTAAGGTCACCTTTAACTCTAGACATATAATCACTCAAGTGTTCAACCATATAAGCATTACGTTTCTGTTGTCTACCAACATAAGCATTGAAGTTTTCTTGTTTAACAATAAAATTATCGAACTCATCCAAGCATTGGCTAGCAGACTTATAACAAGGGATATCACCTTCATCAAATATATAGAGAGAATTTACCTTTACTACCTGTGTCGGGTTATCAAGACTATGTATTTGTTCAATGGGTGGTAAATTCTTAACATCTTCAGCTTTAATACCTTTTTACTTCATAGATTTCTTTGCCTCTTGCATATGTTTAGGACTGAGAAATAGAATACCCCTTTTCTTCAGAGTTGGCTTAGGAGTTGGTTCAGGAAGCGTCCAATCATTATCATTACTCAATATATTATTCAATAGCAACTCAGCTTGCTCAACAGTTCTTTCCCTGAAAACACAACCATCACAACTATCCAGGTGGTCTCTAGAAGCATTGGTTAGTCCATTATAAAAGATATCAAGTATTTCATTTTTCTTGAGAGGGTGATCACGCAAAGCATTAAGTAATTGGAGAAGCCTCCCCCAAGCTTGCGGGAGACTCTCTTCTTCAATTTGCACAAAATTATATATTTCCCTTAAGGCAGCTTGTTTCTTATGAGTGGGGAAATATTTAGCAGAGAAGTAATAAATCATATCCTGGGGAATACGCACACAACCAGGAGCAATAGATTTAAACCATATTTTAGCATCACCCTTTAATGAGAAAGGAATAACTTAAGGATATAGTAATAGCGAAATTTTTTTCCTCATGAGTAAATAGGGTGGCTATATCATTCAATTTAGTAAGATGTGCCACAACAGTTTCAGATTCATAGCCATAGAAAGGATCAGATTGAACCAAAGTAATTAACTCGGGATCAATAGGGAAATCATAATCCTTATCAGAAATACAGATAGGTGAAGTAGCGAAAGGAGGGTCATATTTCATTCTAGCATTTAGAGACTTTTCTTTCAGCTTAGCTAATAGTTTCTTAAGATCATATCTATCTTTGCAAGCAAAAAGGTCTCTAGCAGTTTCTTCATCCATAACATAACCCTCAGGCACATCAGGCAATTCATATTTAGGGGGAGAATCTTCATCATCACTTTCATCAATATTATCAGTTTCAATAATTTCATTCTCTCTAACCCTAGCAAGTTGTTCATCAAGAAATTCACCTAATCTCACAGTATTATCAAGCATAGAAGTAGTTTCATCATAAACATCATGCATAGCAGAAGTGGCATCATGAATAACATGCGACATATCAGAATCAATAGCAGGTGCAGGTGTCACAAGTTTACTCAAAACATAAGGTGAATCAAGTACAGAGCTAGATGGCAGTTCCTGACCTCCACTCGTAGTTGAGGGGAAAATATTTGTTCTTTCATCTTTCAAGTTCCTCATAGTGACCAGCAGATATAAATCCCAAGTGACTCAAATAATAGAGCTATGATCCCCAGAAACGGTGCTAGAAAATAGTCTTGATAACCCACCGGTATAGGGGATCGCAACAATTTTCGTGGGTAGAGTATTCAACCCAAATTTATTGATTCGACACAAGGGAAGCCAAAGAATATTCTCAAGTATTAGCAGCTGAGGTGTCAATTAAACCACACCTGAAAGACTTAATATCTGCAGCAAAATATTTAGTAGCAAAGTAGTATGGAAGTAACGGTAACGGTGGCAAAAGTAACAGTATCAGTTTTGTAGTAATCATAACAGTGGCAACAGAAAAGTAACTAAGCAAACATCAATTTGTGAAAAGCTCGTCGGCAATGGATCAGTGATGGATAATTATGTCGGATGTGATTCCTCATGCAACAATTATAACATAGGGTGACACAGAACTAGCTCCAGTTCATCAATGTAATGTAGGCATGTATTCCGAATATAGTCATATGTGCTTATGGAAAAGAACTTGCATGACGTCTTTTGTCCTACCCTCCCGTGTCAGTGGGGTCCTATTGGAAACTAAGGGATATTAAGGCCTCTTTTTAATAGAGTACCGGACCAAAGCATTAACACTTAGTGAATACATGAACTCCTCAAACTACAGTCATCACCGGGAGTGGCCCCAATTATTGTCACTTCGGGGTTGCCGGATCATAACACATAGTAGGTGACTATTGACTTGCAAGATAGGATCAAGAACTCACATATATTCATGAAAACATAATAGGTTCAAATCTGAAATCATGGCACTTGGGCCCTAGTGACAAGCATTAAGCATGGCAAAGTCATAGCAACATCAATCTTAGAACATAATGGATACTAGGGATCAAACCCTAACAAAACTAACTCGATTACATGATAAATCTCATCCAACCCATCACCGTCCAGCTAGCCTATGATGGGATTACTCACACACGGTGGTGAGCATCATGAAATTGATGATGGAGGATGGTTGATGATGACGATGGCCACGGATTCCCCTCTTCGGAGCCCCGAACGAACTTCAGATCAGCCCTCCCGAGGAAGATTAGGGCTTGGCAGCGGCTCCATATCGTAAAACGTGATGAATCCTTCTCTCTGATTTTGTTTCTCCCTGAAAGTGAATATATGGAGTTGGGGTTGAGGTCGGTGGAGTCTCAGGGGGCCCATAAGGCAGGGGGTGCGCTCTGCACCCTCGTGGACAGGGTGTGGGCCCCCTAATGCTGATTCTTTCGTCAATATTTTTTATTAATTCCAAAACGTGTCTCCGTGAATTTTCAGGTCATTCCAAGAACTTATATTTCTACACAAAAATAACACCATGGTAGTTCTGCTGAAAAAAGCATCAGTCGGGTTGGTTCCATTCAAATCATGCAAGTTAGAGTCCAAAACAAGGGCAAAAGTGTTTGGAAAAGTAGATACGTTGGAGACGTATCAACTACTAGCTATGGACCCGTAGGTAAACTACTCACGCATCATCGGAAGGGCGGCAAGGTTGATGTAGAGGCCCTCCATGATCGAATCCCCCTCCGACAGATCACCGGAAAAGGCCCAAAGATGGGATCTCACGAGAACAGAAGCTTGTGATGGCGAAAAAGTATTTTTGTGGACTCTTCTGATGTTCGGGAAATATTTGAGAATATATAGAGGTGGAGTTAGGGTTAGAGGACCCTTGAGGGGCCCACAAGCCAGGGGGCGTGCCCTGAGGGCTCGTGGTCTCCTTAGGACTCCTCTGGCCCTCTCCCCAAGTCTCTTGGGTGTCTTCTCGTCCAAGAAAAACCATCGTAAAGTTTTATTCCATTTGGACTCCGTTTGATATTACTTTTCTGCAAAAGTCAAAAACAAGGGAAAAACAAAAAACTGGCACTGGGCTCTAGGTTAATACGTTAGTCCCAAAAATAATATAAAATAGCATAATAATGCATATAAAACATCCAAAATAGATAATATAATAGCATGGAACAATCAAAAATTATAGATACTTTGGAGACGTATCAAGCATCCCCAAGCTTAATTCCTGCTCATCCTCGAGTAGGTAAATGATAAAAATGGAATTTTTGATGTGGAATGCTACCTAATATATTTATCAATGTAATTTTATTTATTGTGGAAAGAATATTCAGATCCATAAGATTCAAAACAAAAGTTTAATATTGACATAGAAACAATAATACTTCAAGCATACTAATAAAGCAATCATGTCTTCTCAAAATATCATGGCCAAAGAAAGTTATCCCTGCAAAATCATATAGTCTGGCTATGATCCATTTGATTAGGATATAGACCTGGGGTAGGGTCATAGGCCTGGCCTATACGTCCTACCCAAGGTCACTGCCCTGGAAGATAAAAGGACCAAGAGACAATAGGAGAGCGCAAGTCAAACACGTCAGTGCAATCCACTCGATGGCCACATCACTCGGAGGTCCTCCTCCCTACCGTCACTCGACCATATGGATAGTCACTCGACCTATTCAAGACCAGGAGTCAGAAGGACCCGCAACAGTCGGACGTTCTCCCCTTAGTCTTTATAAGCATTAACAACACTTAAGGCTGGCGTTACCAGTAACGCCCCTTACTTTATGAACATAAAGCCCCTTGCAATGGAGGTGGGCAGGGGTCCTAGCGCACTCTATATAAGCCACCACCCTCCTCTGGGACAAGGGTTCGCACCCCCTGTAATATCATACACATAATCCAATCGACCGCCTCCGGGCACCGAGACGTCGGGTTGTTACTTCCACTATGAAGGGCCTGAACTCGTAAATCCCGTGTGTACACCTTCACAAGAGCTGAGATCTCGCCTCTCCATACCTACTCCCCTCTCTAATGTCAGTCTTAGGACCACGATAGTTGGCGCCCACCGTGGGGCGGGTGTCTTGGCGACTTTTGGTAAAGTTGCAAGTTTTACCGATCATCATCATCATGGTTTCCGGCGACGGACTGGCTGAGGGCCGCGAGATCCGTCTCGGCGCGCTCGTTTTCGTCGTGGACGACTCTGCGTGGCTTCAAGAAGCCCCCCTGGACGTTGAGGCACTCCCCGTCCGAGGGGCGACGCACTTCCGCGTGTGCGTCCGCGGCGTCCTTCTCCAGCAGCCGTCGACTCAGTATCAATCGGCTCCGACTGTGTTTTCACTCCCCGTTGTCCGTTGCCGCAAGCGATCCGGTCGATCGCGGCTCCAGCGGTGGGTGAAGCACGTGGTGGCTCGGCGTTCGGCCACCCATCAAGTCGCGGCAATCGAGCCCGACGAAACCCTCCACGGCATGTTCGATCTGTCGAATGGCTCTGCGGAGACTGCATCCGAGTGCGATAGCAGCGACCCTGCGGCAGAAGTCTTGATGGTCGACGGGCCTCACAGTCCGCCCGGTTTTCGCCGTGAGGAATGCGAAGACAGAGACGGCGATCCGTCGCATGTCCACGAGGAATACCGACCGAACCCCTCTCTTCGCAGCAGAGAGATGAACTTCGTCGCCGCAACATGGATGCACTCCACACGCCCATTGTTGGAGAAACCCCTGAGGCTCAGGCCTTGGAGGAGGTGCGCCTAGCCAATTTGGCTGAGTGCACTCGACTGGATAACCTTCAGCATGCCCTCGACGAGCACGCTCAGGAGCTGATCCATGAGTCCAATCGACGATAGCTTTTTCCGCCTCCACCTAAGGTATACCGTACTCCGATTCAGAACCTCGCAGCTGCGGCCCGAATAGCAGAGTCGATTCAGCCTTCCCAGTCGGAGGCTGGCAGAGGGCTGATGCAGATCCGGGCGTTGCTCCGATTAGCAGGGGAGCAAACCACAATAGTATCTCAGTCGTGGAATAGGATTCATAGCAGATCCGTTGCAGCGGACACGGTCCAGTCGGCACACAGCCCAAGATCGCCCCCGCGGCGTGAGGGCCGTGGACAGTATGGTCATCCACTCGACCGCGACCATCGTCGCCAGGAGCCCATGCCTCCCCCGAGGAGTACGTCATATGGACCTTGGCGGAACGATGATAGACGCCGTCACGGTGGCGAGCGCAGAGCCTCAGTTCACCCAAGAGAGCCAAGCTTCGACGCGAGATCCATCCTCGTTCAAGGCCTGGTCGACTGAAACAGAGCGCACAGAGAGGACGCTGGCAGAGATCGTCCGAGTGGCAGCAGAGTGCATGTATCCGGTCCGGAGTGTTTCAGCAGGGCCATCAGAGCGGCGGTGATTCCTCCCAACTTCAGGTTGGCGATCGGAGTCAGTAAGTTCATTGGAGAGTCTAAGCCTGAAACTTGGCTTGAGGATTACCGAGTGGATGTGCAGATTGGCGGTGGAAATGATGAAGTAGTAATGAATCATCTTCCTCAGATGTTGGAAGGGTCAGCCCGGGTGTGGTTGACTCAGTTAGCTCCGAACAGTATATATAGTTGGGAAGAGCTGGCTCGAGTGTTCGTCAGAACCTTCGAGGGCACGTGCAAACGACCAGCAGGATTGACCGAGTTGCAGCATTGTGTGCAGAAGCTGAGTGAGACCTTGAGGGATTTCATTCAGAGGTGGACCATTTTGCATCACACAGTTGAAAACGTATCAGAGCATCAAGCAGTGTGCGCCTTCAAGGAGGGCGTTAAATACCGAGAGTTGGTCCTAAAGTTCGGTCGGACTGGTGATATGACTCTGACTCGGATGATGGAAATAGCCACCCGGTACGCTAACGGAGAAGAAGAGGATCGACTCCGTAGCAGAAAAAGTAAGCCAGTCGGCCAAGAGATCGGTGGAGGTAATTCCAGTCGGAAACAGAAGCGTAAGGCTGAGCCCGCGGCACCTGATGAGATCGCAGCGGTGGCTCAAGGGAAGTTTAAGGGAAAACCTAAGGGGCCCTGGCCTCCAAAGAAAGTGAAAGATCAGGCAGGAAATGATGTGTTGGATTTACCGTGTCACATCCACACGAAGAAAGATGAAGAAGGGAATTTGATTTACCCTAAACACACCACTCGACAGTGTCGGCTCCTGATCCAGCAGTTCCGAGGAGATCAACCAAGTGAGAAAGGAAAGGGGTCGGACAGAGACGAGGAGGAGGAAGAAGATGATGGTTACCCCAAAGTCAATTCAACTCTAATGATTTTTGCTGATGTTGAGAGCAAGAGTTGATTGAAGGTCATCAATAGGGAAGTGAATATGGCCGCTCCGGTGGCGACGGCCACATACCTGAGATGGTCTCAGACAGCCATCACGTTCGACCAGTCTGACCATCCTGCTCGTGTAGCCACCCCTGGGAGGCAAGCACTGGTGGTCGACCCCGTGGTTGGGGGCACTAGACTAACCAAAGTACTGATGGACGGTGGCAGTGGTTTGAACATCCTTACTGAAACCTTGAAGGGGATGGGCATTCTGATGTCCAAACTTAGCGAGAGCAACATGAGTTTTCATGGTGTTATCCCTGGAAAGAAAGCCGAATCACTCGGCTACATCACCCTCGACGTGGTTTTCGGTGATTCCAAGCATTACCGTAAGGAGAAGTTGACATTTCAAGTCGTGGATTTCCAGAGTGCCTATCATGCCATTCTGGGTAGGCCAGCCTACGCATGTTTTATGGCTCGACCATGTTATGTGTATCTCAATCTTAAGATGCCTGGCCCCAAAGGTGTGATCACAGTTACTCGCAATCGGCAGAAGGCAGAGGAATGTTTCCAGAAAGGTTCCAAAATCACTGATGCGCAGATGGCAGCAGTGGAATTCCAAGAGTATCAGAAGAATGCAGATCCGGGTGATTTGCTCTGAGCCAAGAAGCCTGCTACAGACTCTGCATTTCAGTCGACTGGTGAAACGAAGCTGATTCATATTCACCCGACCGATCCCAATGCTGCACCGACTCATATATCAACAACACTCGACAGCAAATAGGAAGAACCGCTCATCCAGTTCCTCCGTGAGAACTGGGACATCTTTGCATGGAAACCCTCTGACATGCCAGGTGTACCCAGGGGACTGGCTGAGCGCCGTTTGCGTGTCGACCCCAAGGTAAAACCCGTCAAAGAACACCTTTGGCGGTCCGCCGTGCAGAAGAAGAAAGCAATCGGTGAAGAAGTGGCCCGGCTGTTGGCAGCAAAGTACATCGGTGAAATCTACCACTCCGAGTGGCTAGCCAATGTAGTCATGGTCCCTAAGAAGGATGATTCACTTCGTATGTGCATTGATTTCAAGCATATCAGTCGGGCCTGCCCGAAAGATCACTTCCCTCTCCCTTGCATCGATCAGATTGTTGACTTGACTGCGGGGTGTGAGCGCTTGTCTTTCTTAGATGCATATTCCGGGTATCATCAGATCCGACTGTATGGGCCCGATGAAATAAAAACAGCCTTCATCACCCCATTCGGGTGCTTTTGTTATGTCACCATGCCATTTGGTCTTAAAAATGCTAGAGCCACATTCATGAGAATGATTCAGAAGTGCCTGCTTACTCAAATTAGTCGGAATGTGGAGGGATACATGGATGACATTCTGGTCAAGTCTCACAAAGGTTCCAGCCTATTGACTGACCTCATAGAAACCTTTGCAAACCTAAGAAGGTACGATATCAAGCTTAAGCCGTCAAAGTGCACATTCGGAGTTCCAGGAGGAAAGTTACTCGGTTTTCTCGTTTCTAAATGAGGGATCGACGCCAATCCGGAAAAAGTTGATACTATCCTCCGAATGAAACGCCTGTGCGAGTGTATGATGTTCAGAAGCTGACTGGTTGTTTGGCCGCCTTGAGTCGATTCATTTCTCGTCTCGATGAGAAGGCCTTGCCTCTTTACCGACTGATGAAGAAATCTGATAAGTTCGAGTGGACTGAGGAAGCTGATGTAGCGTTTGCAGAGCTCAAAGCCCTGCTTTCCACCCAGCCGGTGCTCGCTGCGCCAATCAGTAAAGAGCCTTTACTGCTTTACATTGCAGCCACTGGACAAGTTGTCAGTACAGTACTCACGGTCGAGCAAGAAGAGGAAGGAAAAGCTTACAAGGCTCAACGCCTAGTTTATTATCTCTCTGAAGTTTTGACTCCATCCAAGCAACGATATCCACATTATCAAAAGCTTGTCTATGGAATATACATGACCACGAAGAAGGTTGCGCATTATTTCTCTGATCACTCCATTATAGTCGTCAGTGACGCACCACTATCGGAAATTTTGAATAACAGAGATGCAACTGGTCGAGTGGCAAAATGGGTGATTGAACTCCTTCCATTGGATATCAAGTTTGAGGCAAAGAAAGCTATCAAGTCCCAAGCAATCACAGATTTCCTTGCCGGGTGGATTGAGTAGCAATTACCGACTCAAGTTCACTCGGAGCAGTGGACTATGTTCTTTGATGGCTCCAAGATGATGAATGGTTCAGGTACTGGGATAGTATTGGTATCCCCCCGTGGAGACACGCTTAGTTATGTTCTCCAAATTCATTTTGATTCCTCCAATAATGAAGCCGAATATGAAGCACTTTTATACGGGTTGTGTATGGCCATTTCACTCGGCGTCCGTCGCCTTATGGTCTATGGCGACTCAGATTTGGTGGTTAATCAAGTGATGAAGGAATGGGATGTCAGGAGCCCAGCCATGACTGGTTATTGCAATGTAGTAAGAAAGATGGAAAAGAAGTTTGAAGGTTTGGAACTTCACCATATACCCCGATTGAAAAATCAAGCTGCAGATGAGTTGGCAAAGATAGGTTCAAAGAGAGAGGCCATTCCTCGTGATGTGTTTTTAGAACATATTCATTCCCCCTCAGTTCATGAGGATCCTTTCACTGAAGGGTCACCACAGCCCAAGAGCACCACAGATCCGACTAAAGTCAAAGTCATAGCCGTGGTCGACTTGGTCATGGAGGTTTTGGTCATCACCCCCAACTGGACAGTGTCGTACATCGCATACATTCTTAGGAAAGAGCTTCCAGAAGATGAAGAAGAGGCTCAACAGATCATCCGTCGGTCTAAACCCTTTACCGTGATGAGAGGTCAATTGTTCAGAGAAAGTGCAACTGGGGTCTGTCAGAAGTGCATCACGCCAGAAGAAGGTCGAATGATCCTCCATGATATTCACTCGGGGACCTGCGGTCACCATGCGTCCTCTCGGACCATTGTGGCCAAAGCATACCGAGCCGGATTTTACTGGCCACGTGCCAAAGAGATGGCAAAGGAGATACTGGACAAGTGTGAAGGTTGCCAGTTTTACTCCAACATGTCCCATAAACCTGCATCAGCTTTTAAGACTATTCCACTCGGCTGGCCTTTTGCTGTTTGGGGATTGGATATGGTCGGACCCCTGAGGACTGGCAGGAGCGGATTTACCCATGTGCTAGTAGCAGTCGACAAGTTTACCAAGTGGATCGAAGCTAAGCCCATTAAAAACCTTGAAGCAAGTACTGCAGTGAGTTTCATCAGAGAATAGATATTCAGATACGGTGTGCCACACAGTATCATCACGGACAACGGATCGAACTTCGACTCCGATGAATTCAGAGCCTTTTGTGCCTCCCAAGGGACGAGGGTCGATTACGCTTCGGTCACCCATCCTCAGTCGAATGGGCAAGCTGAGCGAACGAATGGATTGATTCTCAAAGGACTGAAGCCCCATTGATGCGTGACCTCAAACATGTAGCAGGGGCTTGGGTTAATGAGCTCCCATCAGTGCTTTGGGGTCTAAGGACAACTCCCAATCGGTCGACCGGACGGACTCCATTCTTCCTAGTCTACGGAGCCGAAGCCGTACTTCCGACTGATTTGCTCCACAATGCTCCCCAAGTCGAACTCTTCTCAGAAGAGAAAGCAGAGCAAGCTCGACAAGATGCAGTCGACCTCCTGGAGGAAGAAAGAGAGATGGCCTTGATCCGATCGACCATTTATCAACAAGACTTGCGTTGATTCCATGCCAAGAACATAAGGGGTCAAGCATGTCAAGAAGGAGACTTGGTTCTCCGAGTGGATCAGCAGAAGCCACACAAGCTCACCCCCGCTTGGGAGGGCCCTTTCGTCATCACCAAGGTGCTCCACAACAGAGCATATCGTCTCTTCAACGTCGAACACAACAAAGATGAACCGCGCGCTTGGAATGCGGATCTGCTCCGCCCTTTTTACTCTTAAGTATTTAGACTGATGAGATGTAATAAGAGATACTTCTTAGTTTGGCTATCGAAAGACATAATTTTACAGTCTTCCGAATGATTGTTATTTATTTCTTTCGTATGTATCGCCTTAGCTGCGAATCTGTTTCGCCTAAGATGAAGTGATAAAAATCCTACCGAGTGATGAGTCTGCCTCTCACTCGGGGGCTTAGCTGCAGTCCAGTACTCGCCTAAGTGATAAAAATCCTACCGAGTGGTGAGTCTGCCTCTCACTCGGAGGCTTAGCTGCAGTACAGTACTCGCCTAAGTGATAAAAATCCTACCGAGTGGTGAGTCTGCCTCTCACTCAGGGGCTTAGCTGCAGTCCAGTACTCGCCTAAGTGATAAAAATCCTACCAGGTGGTGAGTCTGCCTCTCACTCGGG
>NC_041385.1:115733118-115740786 GCF_002162155.2 Triticum dicoccoides | reverse complement strand
TACTCGCCTAAGTGATAAAAATCCTACCAAGTGGTGAGTCTGCCTCTCACTCGGGGGCTTAGCTGCAGTCCAGTACTCGCCTAAGTGATAAAAATCCTACCGAGTGGTGAGTCTGCCTCTCACTCGGAGGCTTAGCTGCAGTCCGGTACTCGCCTAAGTGATAAAAATCCTACCGAGTGGTGAGCAACCCTCCCACTCGGGGCTTAGCTGCAGTCCAGTGCTCGCCTAAGTTTGAAAAATCCTACCGAGTGGTGAGCAACCCTCCCACTCGGGGGCTTAGCTGCAGTCCAGTGCTCGCGTAAGTTTGAAAATCCTACCGAGTGGTGAGCGGGGCTGCGGGTCGACCACACACCCACCACCACCCCCCACCCCCACCCCCCGTGGGGCTGCACCATCAAGAAGAAGGACGAGATTGTATGCACCCACCCAACGATTGGCCCCTTGCTGATGACAGGAACGTCAAGACCATTGTTGAGTACCTCGCTGATGAGCTGATCAATGCTGCCAAAGACCCGTCCAACTGGTTGAATGCTGACCTGATGACAGGAACATCAAGACCATTGTTGAGTACCTCACTGATGAGCTGATCAATGCTGCCAAAGGCTCATCCAACTGGTCGACTGCAAATCCTTCTTCAGCACCTGCATCCAACGGCAAGAAACCGATCCAAGAGAAGAACATATTTCACTCGAAGATAAACCCAATATATTCAAAGATAAATCTAGAGGTTCCTAACCGCAGATTAAAAGTACTCGGGCGACACGCCCGAAAGAGTTTTAACGATTATAAAATCACTCAGCATTTTGAGGCAAATAAAAGTGTGGCATAGTGTTTTTTCCATCACTCGACGGGAGAAGGGCTGGATGGATCACAGAAGTTGTCAAGATCGATGCTGTCGGCAATGCGGGTAGCTGCCTCGAGGAAGGTTTCCATGAAGTCCTGGAAGGAGTGCTTCTTAGTATTCTCTACCTTGAGGGCCACCAGCTTCTCTTCTTTAGCCTCCTTGCAGTGCACGTGAACCAATGACAAGGCAACGTCAGCGCCGCAGCGGGCAGAGGACTTCTTCCACCCTTGCACTCGGTCAGGGATCTGATTGAGTCGAGTCATCCGAGACTCGAGACTTTGAGAAAGTTCTGCCTGAGGCTAGAGTTCGGCGTCCACTCGGGTCATCGCAGCCTTCAGCCGAGCCAGATAGTCGACAGTGCCGTCCAAGCATGATTCCAATCGAAGCAAGTTCATCGCAACTTCGTCTTTCATGGGACAGTTGATGGGGTCAAGACCTGTCTTGACCTGTCCAGTTTCAGCTTCAAAGTCCTAGCAAAGTTCTGTTCCATCGCAAAAAAAACAGCAATGAGTCGACAATATTGCAAATTTCATTCGACGACAGTTATCTAATTGAACAGCCATACCTTCAAGCTTCAAGACAAGCTTCGCTGCAAGTTGTTCCAAATGGGACTCTAGCTTGACCATTTTTGCTCTGAGGCCATCGACTTCAATGGTCAGGTTCTCCTTGTCTTTCCTCAGTTGCTCGACTTCCCGATTGGCGTCCGAGACGGCAGTCTTCAACTTCGCGTTCTCATCCTCCAATTTGCCGACTGAAGCCAGCTTCTGGTACGCAAGCGTTGTCTTCTCACGTGCTTCTTTCTGAGCAACAGCAAGGTCCAGGTCCTTCTTCTCCAAAGCCTCCTTCATTCTCTCTAAATAAACAACACTCTTCAGACGAGCCTGAAGTTGGCGGTTTTCACTACGCACATTTGCTTGTGTGAAGTCACTCGGTTCAAAGAGACTAAATGAAAAGCAATGGAAAGTGCGAACTACTAGGCAGACAAGATAGTCAGATGATTACCTCCCATGATGGCCATTTCTTATTGCGCGGCCTTGAGATTCTTCTTTGCAAGTTCAAGGTCAAGTTCAATGCTGATATGCTTCTTCTTCAACTCGGAAAGACGAACTCCAAGATCACAAGACCTCTACAGTCAGCAAGAATGATATGTCAGTCGACAGAAATAAGAGGCGTCGAGAGCAAAAAGTTACTCTAAGACTACTGCTGAATAAAATATTCACCAAGTAGTCTCGGGGACTACACCCAGTGGGTGCACTTAGCGTGCCCCCACTGGGTTAGATCAATACTCAGCAGGGTCTGCCCAGCGTGAGTTCAAAAAAGAGATAGATTCTAATACCTCAGTCGACTGTCAGCAGTCGACCATGGTCTCGGGGACTACACCCAGTGGGTGCACTCGGCGTGCCCCCACTGGTTCAGAAAGTCTGCTAAGATTCAACCCCAGTCGAGTGACATGGAAGATTTCCCAAGATCTAAGCAAAGAAACACCCCAGTGGGTGATCAGATATAAGGCAACATTCGAAAGTTCGTCGGAGTCTCGCTGACCTAAACATTGGCCTGAAGGGCAGTACTGGCGTTGTAAGCACCTGGCTAGCCTCGTGCACCACCTTCACCTGCTCCATGACAAGGCTCACCTGGCGAAGAGCTTCCCTAGCGGCACTCGGTGAGTAATCCGGAGTCTGATATGTAGCAAAAAGTGATGGTTGCATAGCAGCCGAAGTAGTTGTTGGGTCAGAGGCATAGGATTGCACTGGAGCAGCAGGAGTCGATACAGTCGAGTCCGCCAGAAGATCAGTCGTCAGCGAGCTGGTGAATGTGACGCTGGTCCAAACAGGCTCTCTGGAACGATCGACCACCGCCTCGAGTGCCGGCGTCGACTGAGGAACCTGAACTTCAAGCCTCCTCCTGCCAGAGCTCCCGCTCCTCTTCCTTCTCCCCTGTAGAGGCTCCTCTTTTTCATCATCAGGAAGCACAACAATTTCTTGCAGAACTATAGAAAGCGAGAAATGTCAGAAATTCTACCGATTGACGGTCTACTCAACTTAACGAAGCTTGGTCGATCAAACTTACCGACTCGTGAGGTGGCCTCTTCGTCTCCTGGCGCCTTGTCAATGTCCATGTCAGTGGTAGCAGAGGTGGGACTGGAAAGACACATGAATTGGTTGGTCAGAACAAGAAAATATTCAGTCGACCTACAAAAACGCAAGCGAGATACTCACCCCGAAGCAACAGGGACGTCCATCTTGATCCGTGGCAATGTCTTCCGAGCCTTGGAAGGAACAACTTTAGGCTGCTTGGCCACCTTCTCTGTCGGCTCCGGGGTCGACGTCCGAGTGCGCTTCTGAGTATTGGCACTTGGAGCCACGCTTTTCCCGCGCCCACCAGACGGATCATGCTGTTGTTTGGATCGACGTTCGGAGTGTGGCGGCGAGTCGACTTCTTCCTCCTCGTCCGACTCCTCGCTCTCCTCCTCCTCCTCTTCTCCCAGAGACTCCCACTCGCCACTCTCCTCCGCACTATCCTCCCCCTCCTGGTCCTGCTCGAAAGCTTGTTCGCCATTGGGCATCGAATGCATCTTAGTGAATACCTGCAAAGCAAATCAGTCGAGTAAGAGTCAGCCAACGTCAAGTACAGTCAGAGCGTGAGCGAGAAGCAGTCAGAACAAAGAGTATACCTTGTTGGGTGGGTTACCGTCACTGAAGGGCACGACTCGCCTGGATCCTCTAGGGTTGTCCTGGTCGCCTGTGATGCTCCTCAGCCACAAAGCTACGGTTTCGGACGGCACTTCTTCTGGATGGACCCGTGTGGTGTCATCCGGTCGGGAATACAACCACATCAGGTGATCGCGGGCCTGGAGAGGCTGGATGCATCGACTAAGGAACACTTCCAGCAAGTCTAGGCCAGTAACACCATCATTGACGAGCTGGACCACTCTCTCCACCAACATCTTCGTCTCCACGGTCTCAGCAGCGGTTACTTTCAGTGGGGCAGGAGTCTGAACACGGTCAAACGAGAAGTGGGGAAGACCAGTCGACTGACCTGGAGCTGCGATGTCCTAGAAGTAGAACCAGGTCGACTGCCAGCCTCTAACAGATTTGGGGAGAGTCATGGCGGGAAATGCACTCCTATTCCTCTTTTGGATGCCTAAACCCCCACACATCTGGATGACATGGGTTTTCGAGTCACTCGACCCTTTTTTACCGACTGGGAGCGAATGGTGAACATATGTTTGAAAAGACCCCAGTGTGGTCGACACCCTAAGAAGTTCTCACACATCGATACAAACGCAGCTAAATACGTGATGGTGTTGGGAGAAAAATGGTGGAGCTGAGCGCCAAAGAAGTCCAGAAATCCCCGAAAGAAAGGATGTGGAGGGAGCGAGAAACCCCGGTCGACGTGAGTGGCGAGCAGAACACACTCACCCGGTCAAGGTTGTGGCTCCGTCTCCCCCTTCGGCAGCCTCGCCGCTCCCTTGGCAAGCAATCCGGACTCCTCCAGTTTGGCTAGATCCTCCTGCCGGACCGAAGACCGGATCCAATCGCCCTGGATCCAGCCCGGCGGCAGCCTCGCACGCGACGACGACCCGCGGTTCTGCTTCTTGCCTTTCACCGCCCCCGTTGCCTTCTTAGCACGCTCTAGCGCCACCATCTTGTCCTTCACCATGGCGGGGGAGCAGCGG
Organism: Triticum dicoccoides; assembly: GCF_002162155.2. Taxonomy (NCBI): domain Eukaryota; kingdom Viridiplantae; phylum Streptophyta; class Magnoliopsida; order Poales; family Poaceae; genus Triticum; species Triticum dicoccoides. The sequence goes on along the minus strand of NC_041385.1, from coordinate 115,736,266 downwards.
CGTCGAGAGCGGAGGTGTTGGGCGCGGTGGAGAAGCGGAGGAGAAAGAAGGGAGAACAAGCATGCACAGTGCAAGCGCCTCGGCCCCGTCACCTTATAAAGGGTCACTTCCGAGTGACTGACGCGTGGGTCCAGGCAATCCTGTCAAATCCTGCAACAGTTACGCGCAATGTACATGGCGAAAAAGGCGGTGTGGTAATCGAGGCATCGCTGCTTATCCGGACCGCCTATTTTTGCGCTCTCCGGCCCGCGAGCTTCCCCGAAATTTCGTATCCCGCAAAATCCGGGATACAGTGCAGACAATCGCGCCCAAGATCCCACGCTCTAACACAGCAGTCGATGCATGAGGTCACCAGTTCAGTCGACAGCGCACTGAATGGATCAAGGCGACTGAGTCGACACTGAAGTACCGACGCGGGCGTTCAGTCTTGCAGAAAACACTCGTGAAGACACAAAGCTCGGAGCAGGTTCAACTTCGACCAACTTTCCACTCGCACCTTAATCCATTCGGGGGCTACTGATGAGGATACAGACCTGGGGTAGGGTCATAGGCCTGGCCTATACGTCCTACCCAAGGTCACTGCCCTAGAAGATAAAAGGACCAAGAGACAACAAGACAGCGCCAGTCAAACACGTCGAGTGCAATCCACTCGATGGCCACATCACTCGGAGGTCCTCCTCCCTACCATCACTCGGCCATATGGAGAGTCACTCGACCTATCGAAGACCAGGAGTCAGAAGGACCCGCAACGGTCGGACGTTCTCCCCTTAGTCTTTATAAGCATTAATAGCACTTAAGGCTGGCGTTACCAGTAACACCCCTTACTTTATGAACATTAAGCCCCTTGTAATGGAGGTGGGTGAGGGTCCTGGCGCACTCTATATAAGCCACCCCCCTCCTCTGGGTCAAGGGTTCGCACCCCCTGTAATATCATACACATAATCCAATCGACCGCCTCCGGGCACCGAGACGTAGGGTTGTTACTTCCACTATGAAGGGCCTGGACTCGTAAATCCCGTGTGTACACCTTCACCATAGCTGAGATCTCGCCTCTCCATACCTACCCCCCTCTCTACTGTCAGTCTTAGGACCACGACACCATCTTCATCATACAAAGTATTTCATCATGCACAACCCCGATGAAAAGCCAAGCAATTGTTTCATACTTTTGGTGTTCTCAAACTTTTTCAACTTTCATGCAATACATGAGCGTGAGCCATGGATATAGCTCTATAAGTGGAATAGAATATGGTGGTTGTGGAGAAGACAAAAAGAAAGAGAAAGTCTCACATCAACTAGGCAAATTAATGGGCTATGAAGATGCCCATCAATTTATATCGATGCAAGTGAGTAGGGATTGCCATGCAACGGATGCACTAGAGATATAAGTGTATGAAAGCTCAAAAAGAAACTAAGTGGGTGTGCATCCAACTTGCTTGCTCACGAAGACCTGGGGAAATTTGAGGAAGCCCATCATTGGAATATACAAGCCAAGTTCTATAATGAAAAAATCCCACTAGTATATGGAAGTGACAAGATAGGAGACTCTCTATCATGAAGATCATGGTGCTACTTTGAAGCACAAGTGTGGAAAAAGGATAGTAACATTGTCCCTTCTCTCATTTCTCTTTTTTTTTGTTTCGGCTTCTTTGGCCTCTTTTTTTTATTTGGGCTTCTTTGGCCTCTTTTATTTTTTATAAAGTCTGGAGACTCATCCCAACTTGTGAGGGAATCATAGCTTCCATCATCCTTTCCTCGCGTGGGACAATGTTCTAATAATGATGATCACACTTTTATTTACTTTCAACTCAAGAATTACAATTCGATACTAAAACAAGATATGACTCTATATGAATGCCTCTAACGGTGTACCGGGATGTGCAATGATCAAGAGTGACGTGTATTAAAAATATGAACGGTGGCTTTGCCACAAATACTATGCCAACTACATGATCATGCAAAGCAATATGAAAATGATGGTATGTGTCATAATAAACGAAACGGTGGAAGTTTTGTGGCAATATATCTCGGAATTGCTATGGAAATGCCATAATAGGTAGGTATGGTGGTTGTTTTGAGTAAGGGTATATGGTGGGTTTAATGCACCGGTGAAAGTTGCGCGATACTAGAGAGGCTAGCAATGGTGGAAGGGTGAGAGTCCGTATAATCCATGGACTCAACATTAGTCATAAAGAACTCACATACTTATTGCAAACATTTATTAGCCATCGAAACAAAGTATTACACACATGCTCCTAGGGGGATAGATTGGTAGGAAAAGACCATCGCTCGTCCCGGACCGCCACTCATAAGGAACACAATCAAAGAATAAATCATGCTCCTAGGGGAATCACAAACTTTAACACAAGTATTTCTACCAATCCACAATTACTCACTAGCATGACACTAATATCACCATCTTTATATCTCAAAACAAATGCAAGGAATCTAACTTCTCAAATATTTAATGCTCTTTATATGAAAGTTTTTATTATATCCCTCTTGGATGCCCATCATATTAGGACTAAATTCATAACCTAAGCAAATTATCATGCCGTTTAATACTCTCAAAATAATATAAGTGAACCATGAGAGTTCAACAATTTCTATAAAGTAAAGCCACCGCCGTGCTCCAAAAAAATATAAGTGAAGCACTAGAGCAAACTGCCTAGCTCAAAAGATATAAGTGAAGCACATGAGTATTCTAATAAATTCACGATTAATGCGTAAAGGTGTGTACAGCAAGGATGATTGTGTCAAACTAAAAAGCAAAGACTCGTGTCATAAAATATGCTCCAAGCAAAACACATATCATGTGGTATAAAAATATAGCCTCAAGTAAATTTACCGATGGATTGAAGACAAAAGAGGGGATGCCATCCGGGGCATCCCCAAACTTAGATCCTTGGTTGTCCTTGAATATTACCTTGGGATGCCTTGGGAATCCCCAAGCTTAGGCTCTTTCCACTCCTTATTCCATAGTCCATCAAATCTTTACCCAGAATTTGAAAACTTCACAACACAAAACTCAACAGAAAAATCGTAAGATCCGTTAGTATAATAAAATAAATCAGCACTTTAGGTACTGTTGCGAACTCATTCTAAATTTATATTGGTGTTATATCTAGTGTATTCCAATTTCTCCATG
>NC_041385.1:115724373-115732699 GCF_002162155.2 Triticum dicoccoides | reverse complement strand
ATTCTGAAAATTTAGGACAACCTGGGAAATTTTTATATCAATCTTTTGTAAAAAAAATCAGATCAAAAGCACGTTTCTGTGATTTTCTAAAATTCTGGCAATAAGTGGAAAAGTTTCTATTTTTCAGCAAGATCAAATCAACTATCACCATAGACCATCCCAAAGATCTTACTTGGCTCAAACACTAATTAAAACACCAAAACACAATTACTACAGAGGTAATAATGTGTATTTATTGAAAAACAGAACCAAAAACATAAAACATAAAAAAATTGAGTTGCCTCCCAACAAGCGTTATTGTTTAACGCCCCTAGCTAGGCATAAAACATAGATCTAGATATTGTCATCTTTGGTATTAGTTTCCATAGATGTGTTATTGTTAGGGGATTTTGCAAATATGACTTGAAACACATTATCCATAGAAATTTTGGCATTGTCAAGTTGCCCATCTACGTATCCCCTTTGATTCCCGGGCACAATCCAAGAATATTGTTAATTAACATCATTGAAAAATTGTTGGATCACATCTAAAATAGGGGTTTTATTTTTAAGGTTCTCATCAAAAATTTGATTATTTCCAAGAAAATATCTCAACATATAGTCACTATTGTAAAGGATCTCATCTATCACAGGTTCTTCACGGCTCATACCATAAAAATCAAAAATTTCCCTAGCTTCCCGTATTATGTCATCAAATTCATTCATAAGAACATGGGTAGCTATCTTTTATAACGGGTAGCTCATAAAAAAATCTTTACAAGGTAGGATGGGTATGGCAAAATCTATTTTCAAATTTCAGAACTAGCGCTGAAATAGCCTCTGCATAAGTTGAGCATCATCAAAAGGCAAATTGCCGACACAATTGAAAATTTCTTCGATATATTGTTTTCCCATAACATTCCCTTGCCCCAAAACAAAAGTTTTAGCATCCAGATTGCCAGATAGTCCAATTTTAGGAGTTATGCCATCATCTATTTCTGCCATACCAAAGTCACTCATGATAATGAGTTCAAGCAAAGAAAAGATTGAGTGGAAAGAAAAGGGTGAATAAAAAGGCAAATATTTGTTGTGTTTTTCTGAAAATGTTTTATAAGTGGGGGGGAGAGAGGCAAATGGCAAACAATGCAAGTGCAAGAGATGAGAGTTTATGATGGGTACTTGGTAGGCTTGATGTAGAACCTCCCCGGCAACAGCGCCAGAAATTCTTCCTGCTACTTCTTGAGCTTGCGTTGATTTTTCCCTTGAAGAGGAAAAGGGTGATGCAACAAAGTAAAGATAAGTATTTCCCCTAGTTAAGAACCAAGGTATCAATCCAGTAGGAGGCATGATACGTCTCCAACGTATCTATAATTTTTTATTATTCCATGTTGTTATATAATCAATCTTGGATGTTTTACAATCATTTTAATACAACTTTATATCATTTTTTGGGACTAACCTATTAACATAGTGCCCAGTGCCAGTTGTTGTTTTTTTTTGCTTGTTTTTTACTTCGCAAAAAATCAATACCAAACGGAGTCCAAACGCAGTGAAACTTTTTGGAGATTTTTTTGGACCATAAGATACAGGATGTGCAAAGGAAGTACCAGAGGGCCCCCAGGCGCGCCCTGGTGGGTTATGCCCACCTCGGACGCCTCCTGCACCACCTCTTTGCTCTATTAATACCTCGAAAATCTAAAAACCCTAGGGGAGTCAACAAAGCACAATTCCAGCCGCCGCAAGTTCCAGAAACCACAGATCCAATCTAGACACCATCACGGAGGGGTTCATCATCCTCATTGGTTACTCTCCGATGATTTGTGAGTAGTTCATTGTAGACCTTAGGGTCCGTAGTTAGTAGCTAGATGGCTTCCTCTCTCTCTCTCTCTCTCTCTCTCTCTCTTGATTACTACAAACTGTTCTGTTCTGTTACACAAGTATACGAAGTTCCTTGATTACTATAGACTGTTCTATTTTTGATAGATTCTGTTTTATTTGCATTGTGTGCTTATTTTGATGAATCTATGGTTTATATTGGAGGGTATAATCTATAGTAAAGTTGGAATACAGTATATATAATGCAAAAATAAAATATGAATGGGTTTGCAACAGTACTTAGAGTAGTGATTTGCTTTTTTATACTAACGGATCTCATGAAGGTTTTGTTGAGTTTTGTGTGATTGAAGTTTTCAAGTTTTGGGTGAGATTACGATGGATGAAGGAATAAGGAGTAAGAAGAGCCTAAGCTTGGGGATTCCCCATGGCATCCCAAGCCATTATCTAAAAGAGAAGCAAGAAACTAAGCTTGGGGATGCCCCCGAGTGGCATCCCTTCTTTCTTGTAACGACCGTCGGTATTTTACTTGGTACTATATTTTTATTCGTCACATTTCATGAGTTTTGCTTGGAGCGTCTTATATTATATGAGTCTTTGCTTGTTTTGCTTTTTATTTTGTGTCAAGTATCCTTACTGAACACACCTATTTGAGAGAGCCAAAATTATGCTATGATTTGCTAGAATTTCTCTATGTGCTTCACTTAAATCTTTTTGAGCTATGGAATTGCTCTAGTACTTCACTTATATCTTTTTTATCATAGCATGCTTTAATATTTTTGAAGAAATGCTCTCATGATTCACTTAGATTTATTTGAGAGTTAGTAATTTTTAGAAATTCTCTCATGCTTCACTTATATTATTTTGAGAGAAGAAAATTTTTATGCTCATGTTCTTAACTTAAATTTGTTTGAGCTATCAAAAGCAACATATGAAATTAGTTCCAAAGTGATAGATATTCAAGAGGGATATAATAAAAACTTTCATGAAGATCATTGGACAAAATAAACTTGATTCTTTGTAATAGTTTTGTGATATGATGATAGTGATATGTGAGTCATGTTAATGAGTAATTATGCTTTAGTAAGAATATTGATGTTAAGGATTGTGATTCCCTGTGCAAGCACGAAAGTCAATATTTATGCAATGAAATTACATCCTACTTCTAGTGCATTATTTGGTGTTAATTATGCTTAATGCTTGCTTATGTCATTTTTTGTTTCTTGGTTTGACGCTTCTCAATCTTTTGCTAGCCTTCACTTGTACTAAGTATAAATACTACTTGTGCATCCAAAATCCTTAAACCTAGGTTTGCCACATGAGTCCACTATATCTACCTATATGCGGTATTTGCATGCCGTTCTAAGTAAATTTGTATGTGCCATGTCTAATTTTCAAAATAAATTTCCTTTTTGTGTGCTCGTACCGCTCATTAAGCGGCAGGGGGTGGCCAATATTTTCCAGGCTAGATGTGTTATTCTGAAGATGAGAGTTTATTCACTTATCATTGCACAAGAGTATGGCAATGGTATTAGGGATGCCTAGTCCCGAAATGAAAAAAAATGAATTTAATTTATGTTGTCAAATAATAAATTCCTTGGGAAGTGTTGGTATGGGCGGCACCCATGAATTCGGTTAGCGGTGGAATGTGAAAGTATGGTGGAAAAAGGAATAAGCTATATTTTCTGTTTGGGAACCGCCTATGATATATCTAGCATGGAAAGTGTTGGGAATTACCCGGTCGTTTTCGTTGACGGGAAAAGCATGCCACCGAAAATGTTTTATCTCTATCTTTTTTGCTTTGAGCTCTGGCACCTCTACAAATCCCTACTTCCCCTTTGCGAAGGGCCTTTCTATTTACTATAGGCAATTTTTATTTTTATTTGAGTCTCCATCCTCTCTTATAAAGCACCAACTAAGGAGCACTATGATCGTACTTGAGCATTGGGTGTAGCTAATATGCGAGCGTGTTTCATGAATGGATCAATGATTGAGCATAATGGGCTAGGGATAACTTGATTTAGCGTTGATATTTTGAAAGGAGATAGTTGCTTGTTGATATGCTTGAGTATTGAAATCTTCATGTCAAAACTAGACTATTGCTTTGAATCATATAAAAGTCCAAATGTCCATGCTACAAAAGAAAATAATATGTGATGAACATGTTAGGCAGCATTCCACATCAAAAGTTTTGTTTTTATTATTTACCTACTCGAGGACGAGCAGGAATTAAGCTTGGGGATGTTGATACGTCTCCAACGTATCTATAATTTTTGATTGTTCCATGCTATTATATTATCAATCTTGGATGTTTTACAATCATTTTATAGCAACTTTATATCATTTTTTGGGACTAACCTATTGACATAGTGTTCAGTGCCAGTAGTTGCTTTTTGATTGATTACTTCGCATCAATACCAAGCGGAGTCCAAACGGCAAAACTTTTTGGAGATTTTTTTGGACCAGAATACACACGATGGGCCAAGGAAGTACCAAAGGGGGCTCCGAGGGGAGCACAACCCACCTGGGGGCCTAGGCGCGCCCTGGTGGGTTGTGCCCACCTCGGCCACCTCCCGCACCGCCTCGCAAGTTCTAGAAACCATAGATCCAATCTAGATCATCATCCTCATTGGTGCCTCTCTGATGATGCGTGAGTAGTTCATTATAGACCTTCGGGTCCATAGTTAGTAGCTAGATGGCTTCCTCTCTCTCTCTCTCTCTCTCTCTCTCTCTCTCTCTCTCTTCATTCTCAATACAATGGTCTCTTGGAGATCTATTTGATGTGACTCTTTTTGCGGTGTGTTTGTTGGGATCCGATGAACTTTGAGTTTATGATCAGATCTATGTTTTTATCCATGAAAGTTATTTGGGTCTTCTGATCTCTTATATGCATGATTACTTATAGCCTCGTATTTTTTGATTCTTTGGTTTATTTAGGCTAACTAGATCAATTTTTCTTGCCATGGGAAGAGGTGCTTTGTGATGGGTTCGATCTTATGGTGCTCAAAGTGTCAGAAGGGGAAATGACACGTATGTATCGTTGCTATTAAGGAGAACAAGATAGGGTCTATTCCTACATGAGTAGATCTTGTCCACATCATGTCATTGTTCTTATTGCATTACTCCGTTTTTACATGAACTTAATACACTAGATGCATGCTGGATAGCCGTCGATGTGTGGAGTAATAGTAGTAGATGCAGGCAGGAGTCGGTCTACTAATCTTGGACGTGATGCCTATATAATGATCATTGACTGGATATCGTCATAATTATTTGAAGTTCTATCAGTTGCCCAACAGTAATTTGTTTACCCACCGTATGCTATTTTTCTCGAGAGAAGCCACTAGTGAAATCTACGGCCCCGGGTCTATTTTCTCATCATATATTGTCAGATCTATTTTGCTATTTTCCTTTCTGTTTATTTGCCACTTTTATTTGCTTTTATTTGCATCTATCAATCTACTACAATTTTATCTCGTCAACATGACAATTTCTGGCACCGTTACCCAAAAGGGAGTGACAACCCCTTTAACACACCGGGTTGCAAGTAGTTGTTCTTTGTGTGCAGGTATCGTTTACATAGTGTTGCTTGGTTCTCCTACTAGTTCGATAACCTTGGTCTCATCACTGAGGGAAATACCTACCATAGCTGTGCTGCATCATCCCTTCCACTTTGGGGAAATACAGATGTAGTTCATCAAGCCGCATCAAGGCACAAGCAAGTCTCCAATATATGCACCTGCCCAAACTAACAAACACTTGCACACAACACGAAAAAGGGGTTGTCAATCCCTTCACAGTCATGAACAAGAGTGAGACCTAATAGAGATGTGTATAAAAGATAACTAAAAGAGCAAACTAAAGTAAATATAAATAAATTGCAGCAAGGTACTTTTGGGTTTCTTGGTTTATAGATATGAAAATATATGATGGAAAATAGACCCGGGTGGGCATAAGTTTCACTAGAGGCTTCTCTCTTGAAGATAGCATACGGTGGGTAAACACATTACTATTGAGCAATTGATAGAAAAGTGCATAATTTTGACGATATCTAAGCCAATGATCATGAATATAGGCATCACGCCCGTGACAAGTAGACTGACTCCTGCCTGCATCTACTATTATTACTACATACATCGACTGACTCCTGCCTGCATCTAGAGTATTAAGTTCATAAGAACAGAGCAAGGTGTTAAGTAAGATGACATGATGTAGAGGGATAAACTCAAGCAATATGATATAAAACCACATCTTTTTATCTGTGATGGCAACAATGCAATACGTGCCTCGCTACCCCTTCTGTCACTGGGTGAGGACACCACAAGATTGAACCCAAAACTAAGCACCAATCCTATTGCAAGAAAAACCAATCTAGTTGGCCAAACCAAACTGATAGTTCGAAGAGAAATACAAAGATATCTTAATCATTCATAAAAGAGTTCAGAGAAGACTCATTTAATATTCATAGATAATACCTTAATCATAAATCCACAATTCATCGGATCTCAACAAACGCACCACAAAAGAAGATTACATCAAATAGATCTCCAAGAACATCGAGGAGAACATTGTATTGAAGATCAAAGAGAGAGAAGAAGCCATCTAGCTACTAGCTATGGATCCGTAGGTCTGTGGTAAACTACTCACGCATCATCGGAAGGGCGGCAAGGTTGATGAAGAGGCCCTCCATGATCGAATCCCCCTCCAGCAGATCATCGGAAAAGGCCCCAAGATGGGATCTCACAGGAATAGAAGCTTGCAGCGGCGGAAAAGTATTTTTGTGGACGCTTCTGATGTTCGGGGGGCGCCCCCTGGCTTGTGGTCTCCTTGGGACTCCTATGGCCCTCTCCCCCAGTCTCCTGGGTGTCTTCTGGTCCAAGAAAAATCACCGCAAAGTTTTATTCCGTTTGGACTCCGTTTGATATTCCTTTTCTGTAAAAGTCAAAAATAAGGGGAAAAACATAAACTGGCACTGGGCTCTAGGTTAATAGGTTAGTCCCAAAAATAATATAAAATAGCATAAGAATGCATATAAAACATCAAAAACAGATAATATAATAGCATGGAACAATCAAAAATTATAGATGCATTGGAGACGTATCAACACACACTGTATTTCTTCTACTCGGTCCTCTGCTTCAGAGCCCTCCTATTTGTTCCTCTCGACGGCGGCTCCATTCCTCTTGACCTCCTTGCCCACGTCCTACTACACTGGAGTCATTTCTGGCATCGTTCATCTCGGGCCCTTCTCTCTTGTCCTACTTCAGTAACGCTGCCATGGCGCGCACACTGAAGTTCTCCTCCTCTGTCCTCTATCTTCGTGCAGACTTTCTATACCGCGATGAGGCTAGCAACTAGTTCGCCGCGCCGCCGACGGGGTCATTCACTCACAACTCCGTGCTCGTCGTGTCGGACTTGGAGCCACGGCCACCGTCCATCACACTCGGGATGGTTTGACACGCACTGCATTTCTCCTCCCCACTTATCTGCCTCAGCGCTCCTCCGCATGGACTTTCTCTGTGGCGGAGACGCTAGCAACTAGTTTGCCATGGTGCCGGCAAGAACACTCGCCCGATACTCCGTGTTCATCGTGTCGGATGCGGCATCGCGGTCACCATCCACTGCAGTCACGAGGAACTGTGTGTGTGTGTGTGTGTGTGTGTGTGTTTGTGTGTGTGTGTGTGTTAAGTGTAAATGTTAGCTCTTAATCATATCCCACGTATACAACCAAACACCATGTAGTTGCATGAGCCGAGCCAATGCAGGCAACCAAACGACATGCCAAAATTGCTTCCCTGTGAGAGGGCTAAATGCAGGCAACCAAACAATTGCAAATGTCGACTTTTTGTCTGTTTTCTTTCAACCAGGCTCTGTTGAACCAGACTAAGCTAGCCAGGCCCGGCTCCTGCGGCAACCAAACAAGCCCTTAGTGTTCGTGTGATGTTGCTGTTGGAGTGCTATTGTTTGCATGTGGCAATTTTCTCTTGTAATTGGCCTTGGTTTTTCTCTTCTATAAAAATATAGTACGCTCAAAAAATATTCTCTTCTATAAAAATATGGTATGCTTAAAAAATATTTTTAAAATTCTTCAGTAAATTCTGTTTTGTTACACAAATAGGAAATGTTAGAGGAAATAGATATTTTGGTGGAATCGATTGTTTTATTGCTTGAGCCTCGTGGGCATATATATAGGAGTACAATGACCAACTTGAAGTACAAGACAAGGCAGGACCAAATCCTAGTCTATCATATACATCCTAATAATCATATATTGAACATCCCCCCGCGGTCAGAACGGTAGCGACACAGACGGTGAGACTGGGGAAGAATCCGAAGGCAAGCCGACGGAACCCCCCCCCCCACACACACACACACAGTCATAATGGTCGATGCATCACGACAGTCATGGTTGGAGTGGAAAACTGATGAGGTTGCTCGAGCAAGGCGGTAGCCCTTTTTGCCGTTTGTCAAAGTAGTCGAGAGCGTAGGGTGGTGTAGCCGTGGTTGAGTTAGC
>NC_041385.1:115715517-115724160 GCF_002162155.2 Triticum dicoccoides | reverse complement strand
TTAGCCGTGTGAAGAAAGCCGTGGTTGATGTCGAGTCGGGGTATCCGGTGTCGAGGATGTCGTCGTGGAGCCGCGGGTGCAAGGAGGCGCCGAGTTAGTCATGGGTGCAGTGGTGTCAAAGTAGTGTGCACTGGGTAGAGGACAGTGTTGACGAGGCGTCGCGCCGGGTTTGCCAAACCCGAGTACATGTCGTACACGAAGGAACGCGTCAGTGTTGCCAGCACCGGGCATGCATAGACGGACGAAGACGAAGTTGACGAAGCGTCGCACCAGGCTTGCCGGGCCTAGGGACACGTCGTGGACGAAGGCACGCATCGGTGTTGCCAGCACCAGTCATGTGTAGATGAGGGACCTGCACGAGTTGTATGCCATGTCGAGGAGTCGGAGGGGCCAGTAGAGAAGGAGACTTGACGACGATAGTGGCGCCAATCGGCGTGGGGCCGATGTCACCAATGATGGTCGGAGTAGATGAAGTGGTCGAGGAAGATGACAATGACGCTGGCTATGGGCTGGTGTTGGACGAAAACGAAGGAGGTGGACGGGCGGCTACGAGGGTAGCGGCGGCGGCGGCCGAAGAAGAGCAGTGGCGGTGGCGGCTAGGTTAGGAGCGCGGGGGCGATGCTCGAAATAGGTGAGGAACCCGACAGCATGTCGAAGACCGGCGTCGACGATGGCGTTCCCGCGCCAAGGGAGGCGGCGCGGCGCATACCACGGGATATCGACACGCGGGGATGGCGGTGGACCGCGGGCGGCGGCGCTACGGCCCGAAGACCTCGAGGTGGCAACAGGGACCGCGGGCCGCGAAACTATAGCCCGAAAGGGCGGCGCAACATCGGAGCACGGGTCGGTGCAACCGCGGGGACGGCCTAGGAGCGGTGGCGGGGACCGCATATTGCAGCACTATGGCCTGAAGGGACGACGCAGCGGCAACGCACGAATCGATGCAGCCGCGAGGAGAACCACGGGGTGGCGGCGCTATGGCCTGACGAGGCGACACAGCAGCAGCCCGTTGCTCGAATGGTGGAGGGGCGCGCTGAACTCAGGTAAGATCTTCATGGGACCTGTGGAGGCGCACGCAACCGACGGGCCAGGTCGGTCGTGCGGCGTAGATGAGGCAGATCGCGGCGGCGAGCAGGTGATCAAGCCAATCGCGTGTGAGGTCGGGGACGCCACTCGATGAAGGCGCGGTGGCGGTGGAGTCCGAGATGAAGCTGGCGACGACGACGGCGTGGGACGATGTGCGGACAAGCGTGTCAGCACAAGCGCCCAGGATGCCAAAGCAGTGCCAGCGCCCGGGCAGCGAGACCCGGGCGACCAACATAGCAGTGGCGCCCGAGCTCGAGGCAGCCGACTGCTACGTCTTGAGCTTGCGTTGGTTTTCCTTGAAGAGGAAAGGGTGATGCAGCAATAGTAGCATAAGTATTTCCCTCAGTTTTTGAGAACCAAGGTATCAATCCAGTAGGAGGCTCCTCAAAAGTCTCATGCACCTACACAAACAAACAAAGAACTCGCAACCAACGCAATAAAGGGGTTATCAATCCCTTCACGGCCACTTGCGAAAGTGAGATCTAATAGAGATAGTATGATAAGATAAATATATTTTTGGTATTTTATAATATAGATGCAAAAAGTAAAGATGCAAATAAAAGTAAATTGGAAGCAAATATGATAAGAGATAGACCCGGGGGCCATAGGTTTCACTAGAGGCTTCTCTCAAGATAGCATAAGTATTACGGTGGGTGAACAAATTACTGTCGAGCAATTGATATAAAAGCGAATAATTATGAGATTATCTAGGCATGATCATGTATATAGGCATCACGTCCGCAACAAGTAGACCGACTCCTACCTGTATCTACTACTATTACTCCACACATCGACTGACTCCTGCCTGCATCTAGAGTATTAAGTTCATAAGAACAGAGTAATGCCTTAAGCAAGATGACATGATGTAGAGGGATAAACTCATGCAATATGATATAAACCCCATCTTTTTATCCTCGATGGCAACAATACAATACGTGCCTTGCAACCCTTTCTGTCACTGGGTAAGGACACCGCAAGATTGAACCCAAAGCTAAGCACTTCTCCCATGGCAAGAAAGATCAATCTAGTAGGCCAAACCAAACTGATAATTCGAAGAGACTTGCAAAGATAACTCAATCATACATACAAGAATTCAGAGGAGATTCAAATATTTCACATAGATAAACTTGATCATAAACCCACAATTCATCGGATCTTGACAAACACACTGCAAAAAGAGTTTACATCGAATAGATCTCCACAAGAGAGGGGGAGAACATTGTATTGAGATCCAAAAAGAGAGAAGAATCCATCTAGCTAATAACTATGGACCCGAAGGTCTGTGGTAAACTACTCATAACTCATTGGAGGGGCTATGGTGTTGATGTAGAAGCCCTCCGTGGTCGATTCCCCCTCCGGCAGAGCGCCGGCGAAGGCTCCAAGATGGGATCTCGTGGATACAGAAGGTTACGGTGGTGGAAATTGTGTTTCATTGGATCCCTGGATGTTTTCGGGGTACGTAGGCTTATATAGGAGGAAGAAGTACGTCGGTGGCCGCCCGAGGGGCCCACAAGACAGGGGTGCGCGCCCTGTAGGGGTTGGCGCGCCCTACCCTCTCGTGGCCGCCTCGGCTGCCTCTTGACTTGCACTCCAAGTCCTCTGGATCACGTTCATTCCAAAAATCACGCTCCCGGAGGTTTCATTCCGTTTGGACTCCGTTTGATATTCCTTTTCTTCGAAATACTGAAATAGGCAAAAAAAATAGCAATACGGGCTGGGCCTCCGGTTAGTAGGTTAGTCCAAAAAATGATATATATGTGTAAAATAAAGCCCATAAACATCCAAAAGGGGTAATATAATAGCATGGAACAATCAAAAATTATAGATACGTTGGAGACGTATCAAGCATCCCCAAGCTTAATTCCTGCTCGTCCTCGAGTAGGTAAATGATAAAAACAGAATTTTTGATGTGGAATGCTATCTAGCATAATTCTCAATGTAATTTTCTTTATTGTGGCATGAATGTTCATATCCAAAAGATTCAAAATAAAAGTTCATATTGATAAAAGAAATAGTAACACTTCAAGCATACTAATCAAAGTAATCATGTCTTCTCAAAATAACATGGCAAAAGAAAGTTCATCCCTACAAAATCATATAGTTAGGCTATACTTCATTTTCGTCACACAAAGATGTTCCCAACTTCTATACCCATGATGACAAGCCAAGCAATTGTTTCATACTTAAATAATCTCAAACTTTTTCAACCTTCACGCAATACATGAGCGTGAGCCATGGACATAGCACTATGGGTGGAATAGAATATGATGATGGGGATTGTGTGGGGAAGACAAAAAAAGGAGAAAGTCTCACATTGACGAGGATAATCAACGGGCTATGGAGATGTCCATCAATTGATGTCAACATGAGGAGTAGGGATTGCCATGCAACGGATACATTAGAGCTATAAATGAACGCTCAACAAAAGGAAACTAGTGGGTGTGGATCCAACTTGCTTGCTCACGAAGACCTAGGGCATTTGAGGAAGCTCATCGTAGGAATATACAAGCCAAGTTCTATAATGAAAAATTCCCACTAGCATGAAAAAGACAACCTATGAGACTCACTAAATGAAAAACATGGTGCTACTTTGAAGCACAATATATGAGACTCACTACATGAAGAACAAGGTGCTACTTTGAAGCACAAGTGTGGAAAAAGAGATAGTAACATTGCCCCCTTTATTTATTTTCTTGTTTTCTTTATTTTCTTTTTTTGGCCTTTCTTTTTTTTGGCCTTTTTTCTTTTTTTTCTTTTTGGGCAATGCTCTAATAATGATGATCATCACACTTTCATTGATTACAACATATGAATTACAACTCGAAACTAGAACAAGATATGACTCTATATGAATGCCTCCGACGGTGTACCGGGATGGTGCAATGAATCAAGAGTGACATGTATGAAAAATAATGCATGGTGGCTTTGCCACAAATACGATGTCAACTACATGATCATGCAATGGCAATATGACAAAAGTAAAGTATGTCATGATGATGATGAACGGAACGGTGGAAAGTTGCATGGCAATATATCTCGGAATGGCTATGGAAATGCCATAATAGGTAGGTATGGTGGCTGTTTTGAGGAAGATATAAGGAGGTTTATGTGTGATAGAGTGTATCGTATCATGGAGTTTGGATACATCGGCGAAGTTTGCACCAACTCTCAAGGTGAGAAAGGGCAATGCATGGTACCGAAGAGGCTAGCAATGGTGGAAAGGTAAAAGTGCGTATAATCCATGGACTCAACATTAGTCAAAAGAACTCATATACTTATTGCAAAAATTTAGAAGTCATCAAAAATCAAGCACTACATGCATGCTCCTAGGGGGATAGATTGGTAGAAAAAGACCATCGCTCGTCCCCGACCACCACTCATAAGGATGCACAAGCCAAGTACACTTCATGTTTCAAATTTGTTACACAACTTTAACCATACGTGCATGCTACGGGACTTGCTAACTTCAACACAAGCATTCTTTAAATTCATAATCACCCAACTAGCATGACTTTAATATCACTACCTCCATATCTCAAAACAATTATCAAGTATCAAATTAATCATAGCATCCAATTCACTTCCTATGATAGTTTTTATTATACCCAACTTGGATGCCTACCATTCTAGGACCAATTTTATAACCATAGCAAATATCATGCTGTTCTAAAAGACTCTCAAAATAATATAAGTGAATCATGAGAGACTAGCAATTTCTTCAAAATTAAGTCACCGCCGTGCTCTAAAAGATATAAGTGAAGCACTAGAGCAAAAACTATCAAGCTCAAAAGATATAAGTGAAGCACATAGAGTATTCCAGCAAATTCTAATCAAGTAGGCTTCTCCCAAAAGGTGTGTACAGCAAGGATGATTGTGGTAAACTAAAAAGCAAAGACTAATATAATACACGACGCTCCAAGCAAAACACATATCATGTGGCGAATAAAAATATAGCTCCAAGTAAAGTTACCAGTGAACGGAGACGAAAGAGGGGATGCCTTCCCGGGGCATCCCCAAGCTTAGGCTTTTGGCTTTCCTTGAATATCTTGGGCTGATATGGGCATCCCCAAGCTTAGGCTCTTGCCACTGCTTATTCCATAGTCCATAAAAGCTTTACCCAAAACTTGAAAACTTCACAACACAAAACTCAACAGGAAATCTTATAAGCTCCGTTAGTGAAAGAAAACAAAACCACCACATAAGGTACTGTAATGAATTCATTCTTTATTTATTTTGGTGTTAAACCTACTATATTCCAACTTATCTATGGTTTATAAACTATTTTACTAGCCATAGATGCATCAAAATAAGCAAACAACACACGAAAAACAGAATCTGTCAAAAACAGAATAGTCTGTAGCAATCTGTAACTAACGCAAACTTCTGGAACTCTAAAAATCCTACAAAAATAGTAAGTCCTGGAAAATTTGTCTATTTATCAGCAGCAAAAATAATCAACGCAAAATCACGTTTCTGTGATTTAACAAAATTAAATTTCTGCGTGCAAAGTTTCTGTTTTTCAGCAGAATCAAATCGAATATCATCATAGGTTATCCTATAGGTTCTACTTGGCACAAACACTAATTAAAACATAAAAACACATCTAAACAGAAGGTAGATGCAAAATTTATTACTAAACAGGAACAAAAACAAAAAACACAAAGAAAATTGGTTGCCTCCCAACTAGCGCTATCGTTTAACGCCCCTAGCTAGGCATAAAAGCGAAGATAGATCTAAGTAGTGCCATCTTTCGCACTAAATTCATAAGTAGCTCGCATGATAGATTCATAGGGTAATTTAACTTTCTTTCTTGGAAAGTGCTCCATGCCTTTCTTTAATGGAAATTGGAATCTAATATTCCCTTCCTTCATATCAATAATCGCGCCAATAGTTCTAAGGAAAGGTCTACCAAGAATAATAGGGCAAGAAAGATTGCAATATATATCAAGAACGATAAAATCTACGGGCACCAGATTTCTATTTGCAACAATGAGAACATCATTGATCCTTCCCTTTGGCTTTTTAATGGTGGAATCCGCAAGATGCAAATTTAAAGAGCAATCATCAAGATCATGGAAACCTAGAATATCACATAAAGTTTTCAGAATCGTGGAAACACTAGCACCCAAATCACACAAAGAAAAACACTCATGATCTTTAATTCTAATTTTTATAGTAGGTTCCCACTCATCATTAAGTTTTCTAGGTATAGAAACTTCCAAATTAAGTTTTTCATCATAAGATTGCATCAAGGCATCAACAATGTGTTTGGTAAAAGCTTTATTTTGACTATAAGCATGAGGAGAATTAACAACGGATTGCAACAAGGAAATACAACCTTCAAAAGAACAATTATCATAATCAAATTCCTTGAAATCCGAGATAGTGGGTTCAATACTATTTAAATTCATGACCTCTCCAATCCCACTTTTACCAAATTTAACATCAAGATCTAAAAACTCTGAATTCTTGGGACGCCTTCTAGGTAAAGTTGACTCATCTTCAGTCCCATAATTATCAAGATTCATATTGCAAAACAAAGATCTAATAGAAGACGCATCAATAACTTTAAGATCTTCATCATTATTTTCATGGAAACTAGAAGAACACGCCTTTATAAAGCTATCTTTCTTAGCACGCAATCTAGCGGTTCTTTCCTTGCACTCGTCAATGAAAATTCTCATTAATTTGAGAGACTCATTGATATCATGCTTAGGGGAAGAAGATCTAAGTTTAAGAGAATCAACATCAAGCGAAAGTCTATCAACGTTCCTAGCCAAATCATCAACTTTGAGCAATTTTTCTTCAAGCAAAGCATTAAAACTCTTTTGAAAGATCATAAATTCTTTCACACTATTCTCAAAATCAGAGGGCATCTTATTAAAATTACCATAAGAATTATTGTAGGAATTTCCATAATTATTAGAGGAATTACTAGGGAATGGTCTAGCATTAAAGTTTCCTCTATAAGCATTGTTTCCAAAACTATTCCTACCAACAAAATTCACATCCATAGAATCATTATTATTCTCAATCAAAGTAGACAAAGGCATATCACTGGGATCAAGAGGAGTATTTTTAGTAGCAAACAACTTCATAAGTTCATCCATCTTTCCACTCAAAACATTGATTTCTTTTATAGCATGCACTTTTTTACTAGAAGATCTTTCGGTGTGCCATTGAGAATAATTAGCCATAATATTATCAAGAAGTTTTGTAGCATCTTCTAATGTGATTTCCATAAACGTGCCTCCCGCGGCCGAATGTAAGAGATTTCTAGAAGCAAAGTTTAAACCGGCATAAAAATTTTGTATGATCATCCATAAATTCAAACCATGAGTAGGGCAATTGCGAATCATCAATTTCATTCTTTCCCAAGATTGGGCAACATGCTCATGATCAAGTTGTTTAAAATTCATAATATCGTTCCTAAGTGTGATAATCTTAGCGGGAGGAAAATACTTAGAGATAAAAGCATATTTGCACTTGTTCCAAGAATCAATACTATTTTTAGGCAAAGACAAAAACCAAACTTTAGCACGATCTTTAAGTGAAAACGGAAATAACTTAAATTTAACAATATCGTTATCCGTATCTTTCTTCTTTTGCATATCACACAAATCAACAAAGTTGTTTAGATGAGTAGCGGCATCTTCACTAGGAAGGCCGGCGAATTGATCTTTCATAACAAGATTCAACAAAGCAGTATTAATTTCACAAGACTCAACATTATTAAGAGGAGCAATCGGAGTACCAAGGAAATCATTATTATTGGTATTCGAGAAAACACATAATTTGGTATTATCTTGCGACATGGCAACAAGTAATCCAAAACACAAGCAAACAGAAAAATTATAGATACGTTGGAGACGTATCACCGACGAGCTTGCCGCAGTTGGGGACGAGACCGATGAGGCGGACCGCGGGGCCGCCGTGCAGACGAGGTGGAGGCGGGTGGTGATGTAGAGCTTCCGGTCGGAGCAGGGCGGCGACGGTCTGCGCAGGGCGACAGACGGGCAGAGGCGCGGACGACGGCCGCGAGGGGCCGCCTGTCGCGCGAGGCTGCCGGGTCGGTTAAGGAACCGGCCGGTCGCGCCGGTGTTGGATAGAGACGCACGGGGGTCGATGGTGGTGGCAGGCAACACAAACCAATGTTAGATCGGAAAACCAAAAAAGAAACGCCGATCAAAGCAACCGGTGGGAGATGGAAAAATCTGGATCAAAGGATCGGGAAAAAAACTCACTAGGGCAGCCGGTCAGCATAACCGGCAGACGTACCCTAGGTACGGGTGGAGCGACCCCCGACGGCGGTCATGAAGGCCGACCGCCCCGTGGGCGGCACACGGGGCTGAAGCGACGTGCGACGGCTAGGGTTTGGATCGGTTAGGCTGATAGCATGTTAGAAGAGATAGATAAGAATTGATGACATCGATTGTTTTGTTATTTGAGTCTCGTGGGCATAGTACAATGATCAATTTAGAGTACAAGACAAGGCATTATCAAATTCTAGTCTATCTTATACTTCCTAATAATCATACACTCAGCAACAAAGAAGAG
>NC_041385.1:115696318-115715317 GCF_002162155.2 Triticum dicoccoides | reverse complement strand
GTGCGTATCCATACGCGTGAAAATGTTTCATTTCTTTAGCTGATGTGTAAGTAACTTCGTCGTTATTTCCGAAATAGTCAGTAGGCACGTACGCCGGCCGGCCGTATAATTAAAGGGTTCTAGCTAGCATAATTGGTCGACCGATCGATACCTAAGATCCATTGATGAGACACTATCCGATCTTAGAGCATCCACAACCGCGAACAGCAAATTCGACTCTACACATGCCCACAGAGCGTCCGCATGCGTCCGTGGACAGTGACCGATCACGCTTTAAATTTATTCCTCTACATCTGGATACCTCATTGTAGAAACCTTAGATTCATACAAAAGCATGCAAACGATGAAATCCACGTACTACATAGATCAAATAACCTATACTACACTAATCCTTGTCGGAGATGTCCACTATCTTCGTGCTCGGCTCCGGGTACATGGGCGGCTACCGCAGCTCCAACTCCTACTCAATCTGGAACCGGCGCTCCGACATGAGCATAGCATAGGTGGTCTTTTTTTGCCGACCCATGGCGATGCCGGACAGCATGGGAAGAGCGGCGGAGTGCGAGAGAGGTGGTGGATGGGCTCAAGTTGGCAGCGTGGATAGGGAGGAGGTGGATGTGGCTAAGGTTGGGGGACGCCGACCAGCTTAAATAGTCGGATTTGACCTCGGGCGGCGAGCCGGAGCAGCGCCATGCGACATTACCTCCCATCGGAGGAGACGTCCATCGGCCCGCCGTGTTCCCGGGTGATTCCGCGTGGGAACCCATCGCCAGTCCGATGTGGCGGACACGTCCGGCGCGCCCAGGCGCCCCCAGATCCACCCTATATTTGGGTTGGATATAAGAGATGCCGGTCAGGCCGAACGTTTGAGGCCTGTTTAAGGAGTCTGTTTGGGTCGCATTTTTGTGACCGGACCGTTCATTGGCGCGTCCGACTGTAGATGCTCTTGTAGTTTCTTTAATGTTTCCAAGGTTCAAATGCACATTGATTGTAGGAGCATACGAAACAAAACAAAGCTGATAGCTTCATATATCCCCGTACATATATACTACCATTTCGTAATGGAGAGGGAGACATATTCTTCCATTGAGTTCGTGCAACTCCCTCCTAGGACCTACCAAAGTACTATCATCGATCGAATCTGATTTAGGCAGATGCTTCTTCACTTGTCTGATATCATATATATACATGCACGAGCTGGCTAATGGAGTTGGCCTTTCTAGGGCACAATGCTACTTCTTCTATAATTGCTGCATGCTGGGAGAATATATCTTTGTAGTACAAAGAGTTAGGTAAGCGATTCCAATATTCCCTGCAATTCTGTTTTGCACTTCTGCCCTATTTGTTTCACATTAACTATCTGCAAGTTACTTATAGTAACCCATAATAAGCAGAGAGAAATGAACAAATTCTAGTATACTACTATCGGATTCCAGGTTTTCTTCAAGGCAAAGCTATTTTTATATGGGCGTCCTACTGTGTTTCATCCGTGAAACTTTGTCCTCTCACTGCAAGCATGCATGCAGCTGTCAGGCTGTGATTCCTTCCGTATATCCAAATAAGTTGATGGTGTGTTTGTCGTCATGTCTGGGCAAAAATCGGGTCAACGATATACGCATTGCTCAGACAAGAGAACACATGGAGTGCCAAGTCCACTGGTCTATGTGCATGCATGCATGCAACACCATAGATCAGTGGCGCGCATATTGCTCCGTGTCTGTCCCTTTCAGTTGCGGGATCGATTCCGTGTCCTTTTCCCTCGTACTCTCTATCTCTCTCTCATGTGCTGTATGGTGCGCAGGGGAAAGCTAGCGCTTGTCTCTCTTTCTCTTTTGGCTTGCAACGAAAAACAACTTCTTGGATTCTCTCTCTTTCTCTCTAACAGACAGGCGCACACAAGAACATAGTATTGGTGATGAAAAGAAAAGAAAAGAGAACACGCATGCATCTAGCTAGCTAGGTGAGTTAACACATTGTTAGGCTCTCCCATGTGTCGTTTGATTCGGTCCCGTAAAGAAGTTGCAAGGGGAATTTGTGTTAGTGGGATTGGGAATAACAGAACATGGGGCCTCCCTTTTTGGATATATTCCCTCGCTCCCAAGTGCCATGTCGAGCCATCTTTCTTTCCTCCTAAGCAATGTTTGGGCAATTCTTTTGATCGGGAACCTAGTAGAGTAATAGTACTATATGCGTGCAGGTCACTTTGCGGCAATAATATGAAATCGCTTTGGGATCGGAGCAAATCTGAGTTAAATTGGTGGGCATTTGGCATGTGCGGATGCGAATATGTATAGGGGAGGGTTTTGTGATTCTATGCCGTCATGGACTGATTTCTGCAGTGGGCCTCGCTCGCGCACATGTATCCACGATCCGTCCCTCGGTGCCCTCAGCATATATGTGCGAGGCTATATCTAGCTTATTGCGAGAGGTAGCCCCGTCACGCGTCTAACGCTCCATTAAATAGGCCAACCCAACACTGTAGTTCTCTTTAATGGTTTTGGGAAGGTTAAGGACCGTCTTTTCAGGTATTTTTGAATATTTATTTGGCTATTCATAAAAAGTTAGGATTGGTTTTGTTTGAATTCATCAACATCTCTTTGAATTGACAAACTTTATGTCAAATTGACAATATTTTGCAAATTCAAGAATTTGTTAGAAATTGCAAACATAGTTTGAATTCACTGACATTTTTAAAAATTCAAACATTTTCTTTTAAAATGCGACCATTTCTGAAATTTGTGAACGTTTTTCGAAATCTGCGACCATTTTTTGAAGTCATGGACATTTTTTAACTTGTGAACATTTTTTGAATTTGCATGCTTTTTGAATTCACTAGCCCTTTTCGAACTCGTGGATGTTTTTGAATTAAGAATATTTTTCATCTTTGCAGACATTTTTTGAAATTGAGAATATTTTTAAAAATTGCATTCATTATTTCCAAATTACAAACAAATTTTTTATTTGTAAACAATTTTTTAAACTCGAGAACATTGTTGCATAATCACAGTTTTCAAACTTTTTCCTAAATTCATGAATATGTTTCAAATTTATTATTATTTTGAAAATCAATAAAAAAAATTCAAATTCCGATGAACATTTTTTATTTAAAAAAATAAATAAATAAAGGAAATAAAAACTAAAGTCAAAAAATAAAAATAAAAACTTGCGACCCGTATTGGGCCGGCCCCGCGGGAAGGGCTATGCATACGCGCCGGCTAGGAGGTCCCACTAAATGGTGCGGCTTTGTCTAAGAAAACACTAAATATTGGGGAGCAACTAATTAACGAGCGCTCCTTCGGTAGCCTCGCAAGGATCAGCGTCACTTGACCCGCTCTCAGCCATTTGCCACGTGTCGCACTATGGGCATTCCCTCCGGATTTTATTTTTTTTATTCTTCCGCACGCGTTTTCGGCTTTTTAAACGGGTTTTTTCTGGTTTTTTTTACGTTTTGGTTTTCTACGGGTCTTCCCTAACTTTTCGACAAAAAAAACGAAAAAAATAAGTTTTTTGCCCAAAAAAATGCATTTTTTTCGCGAGAGTCACGGTTTTGTTTTCGCAAGAGGCACGGTTGTGCTTTCGCGAGAGGCACGGCCGTGCCTCTTGGAAACAAAAAAAAACGTGTTATCTGTTTTTTTTCTTTCGTGAGAGACACGGTTTTGCTTCCGCGAGAGGCACGGTCGTGCTTTCGCGAGAGGCACGGGCATGCCTCTTTCGGAAAGGAAAAAAAACGCGTTTTCTGATATATTTTTTTCTTTCGCGAGAGGCATGGTTTTGCTTCCGCGAGAGGCACGGTTGTGCTTTCGCAAGAGGCACGGGTGTGCCTCTTTAGGAAAGGAAAAAAAACACGTTTCCTGTTTTTTTTTCTTTCGCGAGAGGCACGGTTTTGCTTCCGCGAGAGGCACGGTTATGCTTTCGCGAGAGACACGGGCGTGCCTCTTTCGGAAAGGGAAAAAACGCTTTTTTGTTTTTTTTCTTTCGCGAGAGACACGGTTTTGCTTCCGTGAGAGGCACGGTTGTGCATTTCGCGAGAGGCACGGGCGTGCCTTTTTCGGAAAGGGAAAAAACACGTTTTCTGTTTTTTTATTTCGCGAGAGGCACAGTTTTGCTTCCGCGAGAGGCACGGTTGTGATTTCGTCAGAGGCACGGGCGTTCTTTTTTCGGGAAGGGAAAAAAAACCGTGTTCCCGGTTGTGACATGCAGCGCGCCACTTGTCACAACCTGGGGGAGTTAGAGTAATCTCCGCAAGGAGTACTCCTTAACTAGTGATTTCGCTAAATATTGTGGCTTTTGTCTCCCCCTGCTACGAGACATAGCAACCACTCGCTTCAAAGGGCAGCGAGACGTGTCCAGGCCAGGCCATGATATCGATTTTCTCAAACTACGAAAAGAACACATCCAGGGAGCTAAAAAAATAACGTGTGCGATGTCTAAATGTTTGTTTTATCCTTGGACTAGAGCAATATACGAAGAGACTTTGGCTCCTTATGATTCATGTCATAATTGTTGATTATATTTTACGTTTGCAACTGTTGTTGAGAAATAGACGATTTGAGAGAGAGACATATTTGGTAGTCGTAGAAATTTAACTAAGTATATATCAATGTAGATTGAGAATGAGCTTTGAGTGAGGAGAAGACACAAGGAGAAAGTCTTCCAAGGAGACTCTGCAAACAATGGTACAGAGTCCAATTAAAGGAGTTTATTGGACGAGTGTGCATCGTTGGCTCTCGGGCTCTATGTAGCCCTAGAATTTTGAAAATAAATTAAAAAAATCCTTTTATGTTTTAAGAAATAGTCAGAGATACAGACATATGCATGCAGTATCGCAGTAGGCAAGACATAGCTCTTGCGGGAATGCCTCCACATAATCAGTGCCTTTCATGCGCTTAGGATGCACCCTACATACGATCCTATGCCTTGTCGAAAAACAACGGTGGTTCAGATGCCGATGGGGCCGCCGACTACAATGGGCAAAACAGTGCCAGCGACAGTCGAAACCAACGGAGCCACGCGAAACAAAAGTACGTAATAGGTGGGAATGGCTACTTACCACGATGAATTTGCTCATGAACTATAGTAAGGGAGTAATACTACATCTACCAAAGGTTACTAAATGTTTTTACAACGGATTATGATTGGAAATAGAGGGATAAAGGGGCCCAACCCAGTTGAATTTAGGGGGGCAAAGAGTTATAGTTTGGAAAGTTAAGTAAAACTTTTATTATTCTTTGTATGTGTAGCATTATAGATAGTTATGAAAAGGGACATAAATTATTGGGACCAACCCACTTCCTCGTTGTTAAAATCAACAAACATTTTTCAGATCCACAAATATTCTTAAAATAAACTAGTAACATTTTTAAAATTCGTTAACATTTTTAAGATTCATGAACATTTTCTATATTCACAAAAAATATTGGTAAATATTCTTAAAATTTATGAATTTTTTAGGAATTTACATATATTTTTGAAAATTCATAAAAATATTTTTAATTCAAACTATTTAACAAAAAAATGAATTTCCAAAATTTTCATAAAAACATAGCATTTAATTCAAATTCATGAACTTTATTGAGTGTGTGAATATTTTCCAAAATTTCACGAAAACTGTTTAAAGTTCATGAACATTTTTAAGTCGTGAATTTTTTTTAATTTTTAACTTCAAAAGGGTAGCCAGTTTTTTTTCTTGGGAAGGAGAGCAACTTTCGCAAAGGCGAGCGTAAATAAAACAACAAAGGGTGAGCACACGAAGGCGTTTCCTATTTGACGCTTCAGGCACCTGTTATAATGCATTTTGCAAATGGGACACACACACACACCGTTGGTGCTGGGCCGTCCCATCTACCATTTTTCCGTTTTTAACAACAAAAACTGCAGGCCCATAGGGCAGAAAACCCTATTCGCCGGTCGATGCGGCGAACTGTCAGGAAATCACAGACAGTAGCGACGCGAGCGATCTACAAGGGACAGCCCGCTTCCAGCTATACACAGTGCATCCAATCGGTTTTACAAACCTTTGGTTATTAGGAAGCCCTTTGGATTAGGATTTGTCACTCCGTGTCTCGGCGATAATTCGTAAAAGAATTTTTTTATCGAGAATAGGATTTGTCACTCCATGTTTCGGGGAGGTATCTCTGGGCCCTCTCGGTAATGCTCATCACTATAAGCCTTACAAGCAATGTGACTAATGAGTTAGTTGCGGGATGAAGCATTACAGAACGAGTAAAGAGACTTGCCGGTAACGAGATTGAACTAGGTATGATGATACCGACGATCAAATATCGGGCAAGTAACATACCGATGACAAAGGGAATAACGTATGTTGTTGTGTGGTTTGACCGACAAAGATCTTCGTAGAATATGTAGGAGCCAATATGAGCATCCAGGTTCCGCTATTGGTTATTGATCGGAGATATGTCTCGATCATGTCTACATAGTTCTCGAAGCACTAGGGTCCGCACGCTTAACGTTCGATGATGATTTGTATTATGAGTTATGTGTTTTTGATGACCGAAGTTTGCTCGGAGTCCCGGATGAGATCACAGACGTGACGAGGAGTCTCGAAATGGTCGACGCATAAAGATTGATATATTGGACTATGTTATTCAGACACCGGAAGAGTTCCGAGTGGTTTCGAGTAAAAGGGGAGTGCCAGAGGGGTTACCAGAACCCCCCGGGGAAGCAATGGGCCAACATGGGCCATAGGGGAGAGAGAGGACAACCCACATAGGGGAGCCCCCCCATAGGGAGTCCGAACAGGACAAGGGAAGGGGGCGCGGCCCCTCTTTCCCTCTCCCTCTCCCTCTCCCTTCATTCCCCTCTTCCTCCAGGTGGAATCCTACTAGGACATGGAGTCCTAGTAGGACTCCCTTATCCTGGCGTGCCCTGCAAGGGCCGTCCGGCCTTCCCCTCTCCTCCTTTATATACGGGGGCAGGGGGCACCCCAAAGCACAACATCAAGTTCTCTTAACCGTGTGCGGTGCCCCCTTCACAGTTACACACCTCGGTCATATCGTCGTAGTGCTTCGGCGAAGCCCTACGCCGGTAACATCATCAACACCGTCGCCACGCCGTCGTGCTGACGGAACTCTCCCTCGTCCTCAACTGGATCAAGAACTCGAGGGACATCATTGGGCTGAACGTGTGATGAACGCGGAGGTGTCGTATGTTTGGTGCTTGGATCGGTTGGATCGTGAAGACGTTCAACTACATCAACCGCATTAACTAAACACTTCCGCTTTGGGTCTACGAGGGTACATGGACACACTCTCCCCTCTTGTTTCTATGCATATCCTAGATAGATCTTGCGTGATCGTAGGAATTTTTTTGAAATTACTGTATTCCCCAATAGTGGCATCAGAGCCAGGTCTATGCGCGGATGTTTTATGCATGAGTAGAACACAAAGAGTTGTGGGCGATAATAGTCATACTACTTACCACCAACGTCTTACTTTGATTCGGCGGTATTGTTGGATGAAGCGGCCCGGACCGACATTACATGACCGCGTTCATGATACTGGTTCTACCGACGTGCTTTTGCACATAGGTGGCTGGCGGGTGTCTATTTCTCCAAGTTTAGTTGAATCGAGTTTGACTACGGCCGGTCCTTGTTGAAGGTTAAAACAGCACACTTGACGAAAAATCATTGTGGTTTTGATGCGTAGGTAAGAACGGTTCTTGCTAGAAGCCCGTAGCAGCCACGTAAAACTTGCAACAACAAAGTAGAGGACGTCTAACTTGTTTTTGCAGGGCTTGTTGTGATGTGATATGGTCAAGACATGACGTGATATAAATTGTTGCATGAGATGATCATGTTTTGTAACAGAGTTATCGGCAACTGGCAGGAGCCATATGGTTGTCGCTTTATTGTATGAAATGCAATCGCCATGTAATTGCTTTACTTTATCACTAAGCGGTAGCGATAGTCGTAGAAGCAATAGTTGGCGAGACGACAACGATGCTACGATGGAGATCAAGGTGTCAAGCCGGTGACGATGGAGATCATGACGATGATTCGGTGATGGAGATCATGAGCACAAGATGATGATGGCCATATCATGTCACATATTTTGATTGCATGTGATGTTTATCTTTTATGCATCTTATTTTGCTTAGTATGGCGATAGCATTATAAGATGATCCCTTACTAAATTTCAAGGTATAAGTGTTCTCCCTAAGTATGCACCGTTGCGACAGTTCTTTGTGCTGAGACACCACTTGATGATCGGGTGTGATAGGCTCTACGTTCACATACAACGGGTGCAAGCCAGTTTTGCACATGCGGAATACTCGGGTTAAACTTGACGAGCCTAGCATATACAGATATGGCCTCGAAAAACTGGAGACCGAAAGGTCGAACGTGAATCATATAGTAGATATGATCAACATAGAGATGTTCACCATTGAAGACTACTCCATCTCACGTGATGATCATACATTGTTTAGTTGATTTGGATCACGTATCATTTAGATGACTTGAGAGATGTCTATCTAAGTGGGAGTTCTTCAGTAATATGATTAACCGAACTTTAATTTATCATGAACTTAGTCCTGATAGTATTTTGCAAATTATGTTGTAGATCAATAGCTCGCGTTGTAGCTTCCATATGTTTTTATATGTTCCTAGAGAAAACTAAGTTGAAAGATGATAGTAGCAAAGATACGGACTGGGTCCATGATCTGAGGTTTATCCTCATTGCTGCACAAAAGAATTATGTCCTTGATGCACCGCTAGGTGACAGACCTATTGTAGGAGCAGATGCAGATGTTGAACGTTTGGCTAGCTCAATATGATGACTACTTGATAGTTTAGTGCACCATGCTTTACGGCTTAGAATCGGGACTTCAAAGACGTTTTGAACGTCATGGAATATATGAGATGTTCCAGGAGTTGAAGTGAATATTTCAAGCAAATGCCCGAGTTGAGAGATATGAAGTCTCCAACAAGTTCTATAGCTAAAAGATGGAGGAGAATAGCTCAAGTAGTGAGCATGTGCTCAAAATGTCTGGGTACTACAATCGCTTGAATCGAGTGGGAGTTAATATTCCAGATAAGATAGTGATTGACAGAGTTCTCTAGTCACCGTCACCAAGTTACTGGAACTTCGTGATGAACTATAATATGCAAGGGATGACGAAAGAAATTCCCGAGCTCTTCGTTATGCTGAAATCAACGAAGTTAGAAATCAAGAAAAAGCATCAAGTGTTGATGATTAAACATGACCACTAGTTTCAAGTAAAGGGCAAAGGGAAAGAAAGGGAACTTCAAGAAGAATGGCAAGCATGTTGCCACTCCCATGAAGAAGCCCAAAGCTGGACCTAAGCCTGAAACTGAGTGCTTCTACTGCAAAGGGAATGGTCACTGGAAGCGGAAATACCCCAAATATTTGGCGGATAAGAAGGATGTCAAAGTGAACAAAAGTATATTGGATATACATGTTATTAATGTGTACCTTACTAGTGCTCGTAGGTAACCCTGGATATTTGATACTTGTTCAGTTGCTAATACTAGTAACTCGAAACAGGAGTTGCGGAATAAATAGAGACTAGTTAAGGGTGAAGTGATGATGTATGTTGGAAGAGGTTCCAATATTGATATGATCATCATCGCACACCCCCTATACTTTCAGGATTTGAGTTGAACATAAATAAATGTTATTTGGTGTTTGCGTTAAAGCATGAATATGATTATATCATGTTTATTGCAATACGATTATTCATTTAAGACAGAGAATAATTGTTATTCTATTTACATGAATAAAACCTTCTATGGTCATACACCCAATGTTGATGGTTTATTGAATCTTGATCGTAGTGATACACATATTTATAATATTGATGCCAAAAGATGCAAAGTTGATAATGATAGTGCAACATACTTGTGGCACTAACGTTTAGGTCATATTGGTGTAAAGCGCATGAAGAAATTCCATGCTGATGGGCTTTTGGAATCACTTGATTATGAATCATTTGATACTTGCGAACCGTTCCTTATCGGCAAGATGACTAAAACTCTGTTCTCCGGAACAGTGGAGTGAGCTAATGACTTATTGGAAATAATACATACCGATGTACGCGGTCCGATGAGTGTTGAGGCTTGTGGCATGTATCATTATTTTCTGACCTTCACAGATGATTTGAGAAGATATGGGTATCTACTTAATGAAACACAAGTCTGAAACATTTGAAAAGTTCAAAGAATTTCAGAGTGAAGTGGAGAATCATTGTAACAAGAAAATAAAGTGTCTATGATCTAATCGTGGAGGTGAATATTTGAGTTACTAGTTTGGCCTTCATTTATAACAATGTGGAATAGTTTCACAGCTCACGCCACCTGGAACACCACAACATAATGGTGTGTCCGAACATCGTAACCACACTTTATTGGATATGGTGCGATCTATGATGTCTCTTACTGATTTACCCGTATCGTTTTGGGGTTATGCTTTAGAGACGGCTGCATTCACTTTAAATAGGGCACCATCAAAATCCGTTGAGACGACGCCTTATGAACTGTGGTTTGGCAAGAAACCAAAGTTGTCGTTTCTTAAAGTTTGGGGTTGTGATTCTTATGTGAAAAAGCTTCAACCTGATAAGCTCGAACCCAAATCGAAGAAGTGCGTCTTCATAGGATACCCAAAGGAAACTGTTGGGTACACCTTCTATCACAGATCTAAAGGCAAGATATTCGTTGCTAAGAATGGATCCTTTCTAGAGAAGGAGTTTCTCTCGAAAGAAGTGAGTGGGAGAAAAATAGAGCTTGATGAGGTAATTGTACCTTCTCCCGAATTGGAAAGTAGTTCATCACAGAAATTAGTTCCAGTGATTCCTACACCAATTAGTGAGGAAGCTAATGATGATGATCATGAAACTTCAGATCAAGTTACTACAGGACCTCGTAGGTCTTCTAGAGTAAGGTGCACACCAGAATGGTACGGTAATTCTATTCTGGAAGTCATGTTACTAGACCATGATGAACCTACGAACTATGAGGAAACGATGATGAGCCCAGATTCCGCGAAATGGCTTGAGGCCATGAAATCTGAGATGGGATCCATGTATGAGAACAAAGTGTGGACTTTGATGGATTTTCCCGATATTCGGCAAGCCATAGAAAATAAATGGATCCTCAAGAAGAAGACTGAAGCTGACGGTAATGTTACTGTATAAAGCTCTACTTGTTGCAAAAGGTTTTTGACAAGTTCAAGGAGTTGACTACGATGATACTTTCTCATCCGTAGCGATGCTTAAGTCTGTCTGAATCATGTTAGCAATTGTCACATTTTATGATTATGAAATTTGGTAGATGGATGTCAAAACTTCATTCCTGAATGGATTTCTGGAAGAAAAGTTGTATATGATGCAACCAGAAGGTCTTGTCGATCCAAAGGGTGCTAACTAAGGGTGCTAACAAAGTGTGCAAACTCCAGCGATCCATTTATGGACTGGTGCAAGCCTCTCGGAGTTGGAATAAACACTTTCATAGTGTGATCAAAGCATATGGTTTTATATAGACTCGCGGTAAAGCTTGTATTTACAAGAAAGTGAGTGGGAGCACTACAGCCTTTCTGATAAGTATATGTATATGAAATATTGATCGGCAATGATGTAGAATTTTCTGGAAAGCATAAAGGAGAGTTTGAAAGGAGATTTTTTCAAAGAAAGACCTCGGTGAAGCTGCTTACATATTGGGCATCAAGATCTATAGAGATAGATCAAGACGCGTGATAAGATTTTTTAATGAGTACATACCATGACAAGATTTTGAAAGAGTTCAAAATGGATCAGTCAAAGAAGGAGTTTTTGCCTGTATTACAAGGTGTAAAGTTGAGTAAGACTCAAAAACCGACCATGGCAGAAGATAGAAAGAGAATGAAGGTCATTCCCTATGCCTCAGTCATAGGTTCTATAAAGTATGCCATGCTATGTACCAGACCAGTTGTGTTCCTTGCTATGAGTTTGGCAAGGGGGTACGATAGTGATCCAGGAGTGGATCACTGTATAGCGGTCAAAGTTATCCTTAGTTACCTAAGAGGACTAAGGACGAAGTATTTCTTGGTTATGGAGGTGATAAAGAGTTCGTCGTAAAGAGTTACGTCGATGTAAGCTTTACACCAATCCAGATGACTCTGAGTCTCAATCTAGATATATATTGAAAGTGGGAGCAATTAGCTAGAGTAGCTCCATGCGGAGCATTGTAGACATAGAAAATTTGCAGAATACATACGGCTCTGAATTTAGCAGACCCGTTGACTAAACTTCTCTCACAAGCAAAACATAATCACACCTTAGTACTCTTTGTGTGTTAATCACATAGCGATGTGAACTAGATTATTGACTCTAGTAAACCCTTTGGTTATTGGTCACATGGCGATGTGAACTATGGGTGTTAATCACATATAGATGTGAACTATTGTTGTTAAATCACATGGCGATGTGAACTAGATTATTGACTCTAGTGCAAGTGGGAGACTGAAGGAAATATGCCCTAGAGGAAATAATAAAGTTGTTATTTATATTTCCTTATATCATGATAAATGTTTATTATTCATGCTAGAATTGTATTAACCGGAAACTTAGTACATGTGTGAATACATATACAAAAGAAAGTGTCCCTAGTATGCCTCTACTTGACTAGCTCGTTAATCAAAGAAGGTTATGTTTCCTAACCATATACATGTGTTGTCATTTGATGAACGGGATCACATCATTAGGATAATGACGTGATGGACATGACCCATCCGTTAGCTTAGCATTATTCGTTTCAGTTTCATTGCTACTGCTTTCTTCATGACTTATACATGTTCCTCGGACTATGAGATTATGCAACTCCCGAATACCGGAGGAACACCTTGTGTGCTATCAAACGTCACAACGTAACTGGGTGATTGTAAAGATGCTCTACAGGTGTCTCCAAATGTGTTTGTTGGGTTGGCATAGATCGAGATTAGGATTTGTCACTCCGTGTCTCGGGGAGGTATCTCTGGGCCCTCTCAGTAATGCTCATCACTATAAGACTTGCAAGCAATGTGAATAATGAGTTAGTTGCGGGATGAAGCATTACGGAACGAGTAAAGAGACTTGCCGGTAACGAGATTGAACTAGGTATGATGATACCGATGATCGAATCTCGGGCAAGTAACATACCGATGAAAAAGGGAACAACGTATGTTGTTGTGCGGTTTGACCGATAAAGATCTTCGTAGAATATGTAGGAGCCAATATGAGAATCCAGGTTCCTCTATTGGTTATTAATCGGAGATATGTCTCGATCATGTATACATAGTTCTCGAACCGTAGGGTCCGCACACTTAACGTTCGATGACGATTTGTATTATGAGTTATGTGTTTTTGATGACCGAAGTTTGTTCGAAGTCCCATATGAGATCACGGATGTGACGAGGAGTCGAGAAATGGTCGAGACATAAAGATTGATATATTGAACTATGTTATTCAGACACGGAAGAGTTCCGAGTGGTTTCGGGTAAAAACGGAGTGCCGGAGGGGTTACCGGAACCCCCGGGAAGCAATGGGCCAACATGGGCCATAGGGGAGAGATACGACAGCCCACATAGGGGAGCCCCCCCCCCATGGGGAGTCCGAATAGGACAAGGGAAGGGGGTGCGGTGCCCCTTTCCATCTCCCTCTCCCTTCCTTCCCTTCTTCCTCTAGGTGGAATCCTACTAGGACTTGGAGTCCTAGTAGGACTCCCTTCTCCTGGCGCGCCCTGCAAGGGCCAGAAGACCTCCCCCTCTCCTCCTTTATATACGGGGGAAGGGGGGCACCCCAAAGCACAACATCAAGTTCTCTTAACCGTGTGTGGTGCTCCCTCCACAGTTACACACATCGGTCATATCGTCGTAGTGCTTGGGCGAAGCCCTGCGCCGGTAACATCATCAACACCATTCCCACGCCATCGTGCTGACGAAACTCTCCCTCGTACTCAACTGGATGAAGAGATCGAGGGACGTCATCGGATTGAACGTGTGCTGAACACGGAGGTGCCGTACGTTCGGTGCTTGGATCGGTTGGATCGTGAAGACGTTCGACCATATCAACGGCGTTAACTAAACGCTTCCGC
The DNA here is from genome assembly GCF_002162155.2 of Triticum dicoccoides. NCBI lineage: Eukaryota > Viridiplantae > Streptophyta > Magnoliopsida > Poales > Poaceae > Triticum > Triticum dicoccoides. The sequence continues at coordinate 115,701,237 of NC_041385.1, read as the reverse complement.
TTTCGGTCTACGCGGGTACGTGGACATACTCTCCCTTCTCGTTGCTATGCATCTCCTAGATCGATCTTGCGTGATCGTAGGATTTTTTTTTGAAATTACTGCATTCCCCAACACATTTTTCTTTATTTGAAGAATAAATTTGAATTGAATGAACATTTTTTAACTTGATGAACAAAATTTGTATTCAAGAACAAATTTAGAATAAAATCCATGAAAAATTTATGGAAAACGGATGAACAAATTTAGATGAACTTTGTTTGAAATTGATGAAGAATTTTTAAATTTGATGAACAAATTTTGAATTTTGAGGCTTAGTCTTAAATCCAATGAATAAACATTGAATTTGATGAGTATTTTTTGAATTGTTGAATATTTTTTACATAGATGAACAAAATAAAGTTCAAGAATTTGAAAAGAAAATCCGCAAAAATAGTGAACAGGTAAATAAGAAAAAGGGAAAGAAAAAAGAAAATAAAAAAGGAAAAAGAAAGAAAATGAAATATTGTGAGGGGAAAACCAAAAATGGGCCGGTCCATATGAATGCCCAGCGTTCGAGGGGGATGCTCGCCTAGCCACCTATCCACCAAGCCCCAATCTCATAACTTGCATGTTTTTCATTGGTTTATATTTTTTTCTTCTCTTTTTTCATTTTCCCTTTTTCGTTCTATATTTTTTTCCTTCCTGGTTCGATGATTTTTCAAATTCATGAACTTTTTTTCAAATCGATCAACCCTTTTCAGAAAATTAATGAATTAGTTTATCCAATTTGGTGAATTTTTTGCAAATTATACGAACTCTTTAAAAATTTGTGGATTTTTTAAAGAAAAACATGAATTGTTTTCAATTTCTATGAACTTTTCTCACAATCGATGATATTTTTGTCAAATTTGATGAACTTTTTTCAAATTTGACTAACTTTATTATCAATATGATGGAATTTTTAAAAATCCAAGAACTTTTTTCAAATTTGAGATATATTTGTTAAAATCCTTGAACATTTTTAATTAACTAATATATTCATTTCTTGCGATCTTTTTTTCCAAATGCGATCGAGCAAACCAGTGGAAATACAATGTGATCGCTTCTACATGGCCGGCCCACCAGCATTGGCGCGTGGGTGCCATGGAGTTTCACTAGCGTCTGAAACACCGAATAGGAGCTCCCGCAGGCGAACCAGAGTTTGATTTATAGGTCAACTCGGAATCGACGCTCTAAGCACTAACGGAGGCTCGCGTCAAAGTCTTGGTATGCTGGCCCACACCCTCCATATGTGCCGGCCCTCATATCGTCTATTTCTTTTCGACTATTATTTTGTGCTGTTTAATTTCATTTTCCTTATTTCATTTCGGTGACTTTGTTTTTTGGGGTGGTTTCTCTGGTTGTTTTACATTTTTGTAGCTTCTTTTTCATACAGGATCTAATAAATATATGTGACTATTTTTTCAAAACATGGTGAACATTTTTTTAAATTTAAGTTGTATAACTATTTAATATATGTGAGCATTATTTAAAACATGGTCAAGATTTTCATATATGCGCTAAATATATATTACAATGCTGATTTTTCGAAATATATGATGGACATTGGTAAATATATATTACATTTTATTTGTAAATTTCAAAACATTTAGCTTTGTAAAAATGTGCATCATCTAAATTCTCTCCCAGTAAAACTGAGAAAACAAAAGCGCTCAAGTGAGCTTCACAGAGCAGGTCAGCCCATTGCGCCTTGCTTGAGCGTAGCCTCATCTATTTGACGGCAAAATATGCCTGAACTAGCAGCTCTCTGGGTCTTGACTAAACCTCGATTTTCGCGAAATGCTATACACCCTTGGCATCCTATTTGGCGCTTTATGCGCCAAATAAAGGTACTAACACAAACCGGTGCCAATATCGTTTGTGAATGGACTCGTCCATGTAAGTTTTCGTTGTACGAGTACTGTCCCCGGTTATGGAATCTTCCTGGCCGGTTTTGGGATGCTTTTGGAAGGTTTTGGCCCTTTTTCCTATTTGTTTTTCTCTTTTTTTGCTTTGTCATTTTATTTTTCTTTTTTCTTTTCTATTATGATTTTAATTTACATGAACTTTTTCCTTTTTAAAATTTCATGAAGTTTTGGAAAATATTGAATATATTACAAATTAGTGAACTATCTTGAATTAATGATCTTTTCAGATCAGTGCACATTTTGGCATTCAGTATCTATTTTTCAAATTCGTGGAATTTTTTGAATTCCCAAACTTTCTACAACTTTGCAAACTTTTTTGTGTTACTTTTTTTTGAATTCACAAACATTTTTAGAAATTGGTCAAGCATCATGTTTTTTAATAAACCAATCAATGGTCGACCAGGTCAACCACATGAACCGAGTGAACAAAAGAATCAAAGACTGTATCTCGTTTATAACGATTAAAGCTTCCATCTCGTTGAAGTATTTTCTTCTGCCGTCGTAAACTGGGCCTGCGCTTTTCTTTTTTTTTATCGCTAGCAACGCTCATGTTAGATTACTCGTTGCAGTTGTAGCTTCGTCCGGCTTGTTTGTTTTCCTTTTCTGTTTTCTTGTTTCTTCTTTTTCTTTTGGTTTTCTCTATTTCTTTATGGTTTTATTCTGTTTTCCTATTTTCTTTTTATGTTCGCTAGTTTTTCGGCTATTTCGGGGTTTTGCTGGTTTTATCTTTTTTTCTTTCTTTTTATGGTTTTTCATTTCTTTTTCTTCCCGGTTTTCTTCAGGTCTTTCTTTTATATTTTTCTTTGTTTCTTTACTGTTCTATTTGGTTTCCTTTGTTTTTACATTGGATTTATTTGTTTCTTTTAGGGTTCTTAGTTCTTCTTCTTTTCTTTCTTCTTTTTTCCTTTGTTTCTTCTTAGTTTTCAATGTTTTCACAGGCTTTCTACCTTCCTTTCTTTCCTCGCTTTTCTTCGTTTATTTATTTGTTTTCAATGTTTTATTCATTTTTCTTGAATTTTTTCTTCCGTATTTTTCCATTTATTTCTCAACACATGTTTACATTTTTCATACACATATGTACAGGTTCCGTGTACATCAGGAACATTTTATTTATACATGTTTAACAATTTTCAGTTACATGATTAATTATGATAAAAAAATTGTGTAATGACTACTTTCTTGATACACATTATAAATTTTCAGTAAATGTTAAACATTTTTCATTATATGATTAACATTTTTATACCTGATCAACACTTTTTAAAATTTATGTTTTTATGTTCAACTATTTAATATACATATTATATTTTTTGTATACATCAATAGATGATTAACATTTTTTTCTTACTTTTATGTTTGAGTGACTAATTTTTTTTGTAAATATTGCACATTTTTGGTATATATCAAGAATATTTAACATAAATATCTTGCGGTTTTTAAATATATATTTAAATTTTTATACACAATCAATATTTTCTTAAATACATTTTTTATGTTTAATTTTTTTCATACATGTTCTACATTTTCTTGTACGCATCTGGAACATTTTTCTATATACATCTTTTTTAAAAATACACGTTCAATATATTTTCATACAAGCTGTACTTTTAAAATATATTTTCCTTATACATGATAAACATTTTTCGATGCACATTTAACATTTTTTAATTTTCGATTGGCATTGTCATGTACTTGATTAACATTTTTTAAAATGCTTGATTAATATTTTCTAAATTCATAACTAACATTTTCATACACAATGTATACTTCTTTTGCTACAATTTTCGTATACATGAGAAACATTTAATCTATACACATTTAACCATTTTTCAATGCTATGCAAACATTTAAAAAAAACTTTGTATAGGCATTTTTTTGTTAGAATATTTGGAAGCACAAACAGAAATAGAAAAAGAAATAAAAAATGAAAAATACATAACGTAAAAACCAAATAACAAAATGAGGAAGTGCCTCTCGCACACTGGGTAGGCCCATTTTCGGGGGCGCTCGAAGCGAGCCGATGCTCTATCTCGTGGAAAGTAAGAAATTGCTGCGCCCAAGAAAAAACACGCACGAGTGTGTGAGCGCCAGGTCCCTAACTGGCGACGAATGCGCCGAATAGGAGCTCTCGCCTCGCCTAACGTGAGGTAGAGCAAGCACTCAGCTCTGGCGCGACCGTCATGGGCTGCGGCCCGAGTGGCTTTCTTCTTTTATTTTTCTAGAAGTTGGTTATTTTGAGAGCAACTAGTTAACGAGCGCTCCTTCGGAGCGCTCGTAACGAGCGCTTCGGGAGCGCCCCGCGCGTGACAAGTGTCGCGCGCGGAGCGCTCCCGCCAGGTAAAACCAGGTTGCGTGATTGGTTCCCGGTTTTTCCTTTCCGGTTTGTGGCTTCGTGCGTTTTGCACTTTGACCCTCATACTACCATATTTTTCCGTTTTCCCTTTCCGCGCGAAAACACAAAAAAAATAATAGTTCGCGTGCTTGGTTCCCTGTTTCCCTTTATCGTTTTCCTTTCTGTTCCCATTATATTTCCTGGTAATGGAGATTTATGGGGTAGTTACGGGCGGGGACTACCAACACTATCAAATGTGACCTTTCAAGTAACGAAAAAGCAACTTTTTAATGTAAAACGACAGTCTTCAGAATTGTTCAATCGTGTCACTTCTTTATAGGCATAGGTGAACACTAGGAGAGGCACGGGTGTATAACTTCACTACATTGAAGAAAAGCGTGTTGGTTCGTGCAGCATGCTGGATCGTGCGGTGCGTTGAACATTGCGGTGTGACACGGCGCCTCCGGCACGAGGGAACCTCCTGCTCGCCTTCGGCTCGTTTAATTTTCATAAACATCTTGAAGGGGGCATAGGTCAAAGTGTGTGTTGGTCGTGCAGCGTGCTGGTTCATGCGGCGCGTTGTCCGTCGCGGTGTGACACGGCGCCTCCGGCGCGAGGGAACTTCCTGCTCGCCTTTGGCT